>NC_051182.1:114147503-114167977 GCF_013339695.2 Rhipicephalus sanguineus | reverse complement strand
ATCCCTATACAAAAAGAACATTTCAATATTGATCGAAATACAGAGGAAATTCCGATAGATTTATTTATAAAAATGCAGCTATCAGGCACCACCTACCTATCTTCTAGAAAAAGTTGAACCCGAGAAACAAGGAATTTGGCAAGAGCACGAGCGAATGAAACACTTTTATCTGCTTTAGCATGAACAGTTTGGTATTAGAAATCACACATATCTAAACAACCTTCACCGGCGGCCTGCTCGGTGCTATCATAATAATAAGGGACTGAGCTTTCTTGTCACAGCAATATATTTCAGTATTCCCTTTTCCCGAGATCTGCAACCAATTGGAATTCACCCTCAGCTGTAGTCGAATGCCTGTCGCTATCATCTTTTTTACAGGCCTTTCAATCGATAACATATAGCTCTGTCGTAGTACATGAACCATGACGCTCTTTTGTCGTATGTCCATGCTGATAATTACACATTGGGCTCTTTGTTTTAATATTGCTATTTAAATATATTGCTCAAGCTATATGTATGTTTTGCTCTAGCTCTTGTCTCTTTTTTCTTTTTTATGATTTTGATTTATTGTTTGTCCTGATGTTCAGCTGTAGCATTTCTATTTATGCTGCTATGCCTTGAATGTGTTTAAGTTATCCATTTTTTTACGCGCGGAATTTTAACGCACTGCTGCCTATGGTCTGAAAGCCATACCGGTAGTATTGCAATGAAATAAATACATAACTAAATAAGCAAATAAATAAATAAAATTCGTGTCGCATCATGAACTGGCTCTGCTTATATAAGGGGACCCTATAGTACTACGAGAATCAACGTAGAGTAGCCGCTTGGACTTAACGTTTGTGTCACGTAGTTTCGCCACATGTGTTAAGTGGTTTGTAGACATCGAGACGCAACTAGCGACAACATTCCCAGTTAATTACTCTTCAAATCATTGGCTGGAGGTCACCCGCGGAAAACGATCCAGAGAATCAACCTTTCAGCAATCAACGTCAACATGGAAGACGCTTGTCGAAAATGCCTATGCTTTGGCCTTGAGAAAGCGATTAAGGAAGCAGCGCATCGGGCGATACGCAACGCAACATGTTCTTCAAGGCAGTGGGAAATATATATGTAGAACTATAGCGACTCCGCGCGATTCGTCGACGTGCTGAGCGAAGATATCGGCACAAAAAAGCATTCATGGTCTAAAGAGAGCTAGGCGCATGCAAAAAACGATCCAGCCTGGTATTCATAAGCATAAATTGGAACGGCGGCGAAGTTTTGTGAGTATCAAGACCATCGAATAACTCTTTCTGAATATGGTGACCCGTGCGAGGACTACGCATTTTTTCCCAACAACTTTTTCCGTTCAAAGCCATGGCAATTTTATAATTTCGACGGGATATGAGGTAGCGGAGAATTTCTGAAGGAAGATCGCGGGACAGTCAACTTGCACAGCAGCCCTTGCTGTTGCTAGCATGGCACAATCACTCGACTCACTCATGGACCTGCCTTTTTCGAAGAGCTGGGGTGAGGCCCTTACCTTATGTTCTCGGCCGTCGTCGTGTGGCCCGGAATGCATATCATACGGCCTATAATGCAACCTCGATGATGGGGCACGAAGAGCTTCGCTGGATGTGTTTAATGAATCCTGGAGAGATGGAGCACTCCCCAGATAATTAAAAAACAAGCCGGTATGTTCACTTCTCAAAGCGAAAAAGGCACCTCAATAACTGACGTCGTACCGCCTAATAACGCTCTAGAGTTGCGTAAGGAAGCTGATGCTACGAATGAACCTTGCCACACTAGAGTATTTCCAGGAATGATAAGACCATTTCCCGCAGCGGCGCATGGGCGCGTCAATGATTGATGATATGATCGTAAGTGGCCTCGGGCCAGCTAAGCGGCCGTATCAGACCAGCTGGCTGCAGTAGGGGCTACGCAAACCTCATGCTTGCGTAACACAACAGTGTTCTATATGTAATTGCGTAAAGTTTCACAAGGATGAGAGGTTTGCATTTGTTTGGCACCCACTACACCTCAGCAATTCTTAATATGTTTTTTACTTCGAATTTATGTCGTATGAATGTAATTGTTCCGTAAGTGACTGCCAGGAACTGTACTTACAGATTGACACGGCAGCACCCATGCAGACACGACCATCCGCTTCGATCCTCAGCGATTGGGAACCCCCACCAGACTTCTCTTATTGACTGACTCGAAGCAGTACAGAATCGCGCGGTACGTTTATTGCTTCAAACTATGACTGACACACTAGTATCTCTTCCATCAAATCTTCCCTCAGCATGCCTTGTCTATCTCTCGCCGTAAGATTCACAACTTTCCAATTTCCACAAACTGTATTACAAATTCCCTCACCTCAGAGATACCATTTTTCTTCCGCCCAACCGCACTTCACACCGTCTGTTTAATACCTCAGAGTTGAACGCTTACGTGGTACCACTAAAGCATTCAACAATACTTCCTACCAACTGCTTTTGAGCCATGAAACGCGTTGCCCGAACAAATAGTAATGAGCAAGACTCCAATAAATTTAGGCAAATACTTTCATGTTTTCTCAACCCGTAATCTGCCACTATTACAGTGTTATTTCATGTACTGTTCTTTTGTAATGGCAGTTTTACCACTTGTTCTGCCTATTGCACTGTCTTTGCTTCGATTTTGAAATTGAAATCATGTATTCTGTATTTTGCAAACATTTTTTTTTATTTTATAGCATTGCATAATAATGATCATGCTGGTATTGATGCTTTTGTCCCCCTCTTATGTAATACCCTGAGAAGGGCCTTTAAGGGTAAATAAATGATGATGACGACGATGATCCGAACTTGCGCTTGCTACTTGCCCACTGTCTTGACAGCAATAAATAAATGCAGACATTCCCTATCGCTTTGTGTCATCTCAAGCTGGGGCCAAAGCGCCAGGTGTAATGTGTCTTTATTATTGAGATGAGCTGTTTGTTCACCGACGCCTGCTAAGCCTTGTCGTCGAGTATTTGCAAACCGTGCCAAATAGCGACGAATACATTGCTATCGATACTTCAGCACGCAAACATAAAGCAAAAACAAGCGCACGCTTCGAACTTAAGGGTCACACAGCGCACGACGACGACGGGATAAATTCGAGTCCGAAGGAACCCGCATCCACGGCTGTCAGCATGCTGAATTTTTTCTGGTGATACCGTCTGCTCGCTCTTACCTGCCCAACGCGTGGGTGCTTTCCGATTGGTCCGGTGCGTTCGCGGCGGGAGAAATGTTCACATGCGCTGGTTGGTCGTGGCGTGCTCACTATGGCGCCGGTCTATGGCGATCTGAATGGCTTATGAATACTTCCGCATTCGCAGTCATTCTCTCATTGCAAATCCACAATACTGACTGCATAAATATTGTGACCCATAAATATTGTGGTTGCCCCTACAAACCGCCTAGTGCTTTACGAAAATCAATAGATATAATGACTCTTTTAAGTCACTTGGAGTAGTTTTTTGACTCGTTATTGAGATGGACAAATCACGTAGCGTACATTGAAAAGAAGTTGCATCAGTCAGTTGGTTTCCTTTCCAGATGTCGATTTGATTTCCCTACCCGCTTAAACCTAAGAATCTATCATGCTGTCTTTCAATCGCACATTATTATTGTCATTTGGTTTGGGGCACGACTCACAAACTAACCTAAACAGGCTATTGGTATTACAAAAGAAAGCCGTGAGGCATGTTGCTGGCGTTAGTTACAGAGCACACACTAGAGAGTTCTTTGTTAAATATAATATTATTCGCCTTACCACAACTTTTGAACATCGGCTACTGTATCACTTTAGATTTTCACCACCCGCCTCAAACGAGTTTTTCATATCTTTAGCTAATTTAACCTTAAAAGGACAAAGCTGTCTGCACTAGAAGTACTGATAAGTATACCGTTCCTCGCGTGAGAACTAACTACGGAAACCAAACTCTGCAATTTCTCTTGCCAACGATCTTAAACACATATGAAACAGCTCATAGCCACGTACTCACCTTGACACCTAAAGAACATAAAAAATATTTTGTAAGCGGCAGTGTATAGGTTTTCTTGTTTTTGCTTTTGTATGTCTGCTATACCAGTGGCGTAGTTCATTTCATTTTTGTCGAAACTTGCGTAGATCTAGGTTGTAGGTCTAGCTTGTATGTAACCATACAATGCTATGTACAGTGTGATTATTTTACTTGTTGACTGCGTTTTTGGTATGTCTGCCATGTATATTGTATGAATGTATTATGTTGGGCCTCAGGCGCACTCAAGCTACAGTTTTGTAGCTTTTGGTCTGTGGTCCTTTCCCCCCTTTTTGCATGGGAAAAATAAAGACTATTTATTATTTATTATTATAATATTTCGTCATCCGTAGACGGAAGTATTCTATGGTAAAATATTGGCTGAAGTGTATATCTCTTAAACCTAGCTATCAGGAGCGAAACAGTTGTTTGGCTTTTTTCGCAAAAGGCTTGCTTGCTTGCTTGATCCTCTTCTACTGGCTCTTACCCACAAAGGGGGATTGGCCATGAAACCGGCGGTAAACATTACATGGAAATTTAGAATTTAGACAAAAGTAATTGAATTAATCGGACTACAAGCGAGAATTGAAAGGCTATGCATGCAGAGTTTCATTAGAGTTAGGCTTCTTCTTCTTCTTCTTTGCGCTGCTGAACGACGGAGGCGGCTGTAGTAGCGTCAATCTCGGCAGGCTTCCACGCTTTTCAACATTTTCTTAGCGTACTCATCAGCCTACCGTGTAGCAATATCTACTGAATGATTGAATAACCTTGTCGCTTATGAAGAAACGCACGCACAGACAGTCCAGCCGGCACGCTATTCATGCCGAGACTGAGCGGCTACGTGCTGGCGATGCAGCAGGTTAGCCTTCGCCGAATCACGTGGTACCGCAGCGGCGAGGTTCCCAGCGAGTGCAGCTGCGGCGCTTGGCGTTTGCTTTCACACAAACCATGCAAAAAGTCCCAATGGTCAGGAATTAATACTTGATGAGTTCATCATGTGTCGTAATGACGTCGCCGATCGCGCAAGATTGTGATGTTTTTTTATGCAATCATCGTAACATCCCTAGACGTATACGTTACATGAAGTCAGGTGATCTCGCCATCACACGAAATAAACGAATGGACAAAGTGTGATCTCGGGTGCCGTGCAATAGCAGATGAAGTGTAGAAAGGCTGCAGTTCTTGCGATGTTTGAGGCAATGCTAAATCACGTCGCGGGCAGAAAGCCATCAGGGGGGAGAGGGAGGCACTGCGGTGATGTAGTGCCTCTCATCACTACATCGACTGAGAAGAAAGAGATGGCTCGCAGTTAACGACATGTGTATGCGAGTGGTGCTCTGAGACCCCAAAAGCTTGCATTACGGTAGTTTCACTTCTTTGGAAATAGGTGCTCTATAGGATATATATATATATATATATATATATATTATATATATATATATATCCTGTTTATAGCGCTCTACCTTGTTCATGCCTATTTCTGTATCATCTATAAGCACTTAATGGGCGCATATATGTTGCTTTTCCAATAAATAGTGAATATAGCGATTCGTTTTAGTATTTTGAAATAAGCGTGTTTTCATACTGCTGTGACGTTATTGCGCGGCAGGTGCTAAAGCAGGGTTCTTTTTTTTTTGTCGGTATGGTACCAGTGGGTAAATTTATAGCCCTTACTACACGTATCTGCTGGAAACGGCAGCGGTAAAAGGAAGATCTGACAGATTGAAGGAATTCACAGAGACAGTCACTTCTTATAAAACGTACAAATAAGTAATGCTAATTATACAAAAAAGAGAGTAGTAGATAAAACAAACCGCAGGTATTAGCTGTTGGAGGAGCTATGAGGATATTGAATATTGTTTAATAATAGGATACCGTAACTTTTCGCAACACACGTCTGCTGCTAACCATGACAGGCACCTCGACACTGTAAGGCACTGTTTATGGTCTGTTTATAAGAATGAAAGCCACTTACCATCAGTGAAATGGGCTACATTACCAGTAAGAATTACGAGGATGAGAAAAAGGGCCATACGTTCCCTTTGCATTACCGCTGCACTAAGAGGAGAAAATCTGAATTCATGGAAAGCTTGCATCAGCTAAGGACGTTTGAAGAAATAATACTGGAGATGATACTTATTATTACAGAAAAACACTGCCCCTTACGCACTCATACTACATCTTAATAAAGTTCCGCAACATGAACGCATTGCCACTGGCAGTTATGTTATAGAATCCTGCCTTTAAAGGCCAACTCCGGTGATTTTTTTCGAGGTCGATGGATCTCAATGAAATTCGCTGGGTACGTTCCTTTGCACGTTTCCGTCATTTATGCCAAAATACAAGCTTGAGACATGCGCAGATTGTTTGCAAATGAATTTTAAAGATTGTCTGCAAACGACCTCCTGCTTCCCACAATTATTGGCAAACATGGCGTCGGTGACGTCAGTATTGGGACGGCGGCGGAAGTGACGCAGCCGAAGGCACCGCTAACTTCGGCGCTTCGGCCGCTACAGGTTAGCGTTTGCCGTGCACAAAGCGACAGACAGCGTTGGTTTGGGCCGGCGCTTCGCTGGTCTGTCCCGGCTGTCACAGTTTCATACTCCGCGCCGGCTGGACCGGCATGCCTTGCACGACTTCGGTTCGTTCGTAACAACGTCTACGTCATACGTAGACAGTACACTCGTTGGGTTTCGGTTTCGGTGTTGCGCTTTTTGCTTATTTAAAATTATTCTGCAATTTGCCGAGTATTTCTGCTATCGGGCCCGTACAGGAGCGCCTCAGGAACATAAAAGCACCATTGCTTTGACATGGCCAAAAAATCGCCGGAGTTGGCCTTTAAGTGACAAGAACGTAAAAGGGGGAAAATTATTGGATCCATTGGAAAAAAATACAAAACAGATTTATTAGAGAGAACTGTACATTCTAATTTTCTGCAATGCACTGTACACGACATCCCCTCACACATGGTATATATATATATATATGCAAGCAAGGGGCGACACGAACCTTTCTTGAAAGCAGATTTACTTAACGTTTTCAGCTGGTGGACCAGCCTTCGTCAGAGAAATGCAATAACGTTAAATACATAGCTTTCAAAGGACTTTTCATGAACACGTCAGCGCCATCTGCACTGATTAGAACAGCAATGCGCATCACACATCACCACGTGTTTCATGAACAGAAAAGAATGCGAATACATGCAGTGAGATATACAGATCGATCTCTCCGACAATTGTGGCGTGGTACTGTGATTATGCGTAGTTAGAAGATGTATATATGCACATGTGTAATGACAAGGCATGATAATATAAATGAGGGGGTACATCGTCGATAAGAACACTGATCTCATTTTTTAACATTAAAACTGGTGGAGGCATATCTGTGTGCAGGCAAAAATGCCTGGCGACCTCACCACCGTCGGCCGCTGCGTCAGAAAAGGTGAGATGCCGACGGCCTGGTGACGGTGACCGACTATGGCGGGAAGTCGCTGGCGGCACACTCCGCACAGAAGCAGCTTTTTTCCAACTCTCTCAGCATTTGGGTTGTGTCTCTTATCGCGGTTCCCAGTCGCAAGCTATACCGCACAGTGCTAGATGACATATTATATGTAATGGGTTGTACAGCGAACACGTGAACGAAAGGGGTGAACTTTAAGGGTTCGTTTCTTTCTACCGGCAAAACCTTATTAAAACCAGCAAAAACGAAGTCAAGGAATGTATAAGAGACAATAAATTTACTGTTTTAAGTAAATTGAAGTAATTCTGATATCGACGTGAAGAATGTAGAGTGGACGAAAAATTTCCTCTGGCAGGGACCGACCAGCAACCTACGTATAACGCTCCCGATGCTCTACAAGCTGAGCTAAGGCGGTGGTCGTCACTTCATCCACTTGATCGGGTATTTACGTACGTGCCAATGAGGGAGTGCCAGTCGGCGGCCGCTCATAGCCATGACGATGAGTGTGGAACACCCTTTTGTCGCCAGCTTGCGTCACGTATCACGTGATCGTTTAACAAATGGGCAGCTAACCAATGAGCCCTCGCAGACCACCTGAAGGCATCAAGCGTGCCGGAAAGAAACCTTCGCTGCGAATGAATAAAATGAGGCTGTTTTGAGGGCTCGTCTCTCTGGCACTACCTTAATAAAAACTAACCGTAACGAGCCTAAGAACGTATTGGGGTACTAGTTATGGCGACATGCACACTTTGTGACACTTTAAATCCACTCGGGCATGGCAAGGACCTCGCGAAAAATTTTTTGTCGTTAAAGCGTGATGCTCAACATTTAATTTGTAAGGGAAGTTACTGTACGAGTGATTCATATTTGATGCCAGTGGCCTCGTTATTTTCTTAACAAGCACAATTCTACTATGCATGCTCGGTTTGTGAAAACTGCCGACAGAGCGGTCACATGACCAATACTTACGCAGGACTTGGCTACTTGTAGCAAAGGTGTTGTTTTGCAAGAAGGATGGTGAACTGGCCACGAATCACGGTGCAGTAAGATATTGGCAATTCGTCGCTATATATTCTTCGGACGACGCTACCGATGATCTCTGTAGTTTGCATGACGTAATAAACATCGTCATGTTATTTAACATACAATGCAAGGACAAGTTTCTGGCCGCAGCTGCAGGCAAACATTATAGCGCTTCAAACACCCGAAGTACACACTACTTTTAAAATATTTTACGCAGGTAATACCAGTTCACTTTTGATAACCTTTGCACAAAATTACTTATATATTCATAAAACATGAGGCACTAACAAGAATGCTTCACGACACATTTTCACAGAGAATGCACGAATTCAAGATGATGTAGGCTTCAAAGCAGCGAACTGAATAGGAAAGTCTTTAAGACTCCCCAGACGCCATTTCTTCATTTAGCTTGCACAAATATAGCTGTCATGGTTAGAAATCACAAGCATAGAGCGTAAAGATTATTTTAGAGCTTGTTCTTTTTCTCCGGTTGCGCTTACAGATCTGTAGGCAATAATATCGGAAGCTGTGTTTCATGAAACTCAGAAACCTTACGAAGTTCATTAAGTAATATCTGAGTAACACATGTCTCTTGCTGTGTGTTTGATGAGTTTCCTTGAACGCTCACGGAATATTAAACTAATGAACGCGAGAAGAACGCATTAGGCTTGTCGCTGGTTCGACAGCCGAACAATCAAACCACGTGCTAAAATGTTTTATATTTATATGATCTCTCGTTAAATAAATCGGTTGTGAGTAAGCATTTGTCCTGTTGTCCTTCCTTTTTCGTCTTCGTCTGTGTGAGCTTAGTTGAGTTAAAACCATATAACTTTCTTTATTTTCTTCTAAAGCTGGTATTCGGCGACTCCCATCCATACAAAGGAGAAAATTGAATCTTCTCCTTTTACTGATATGACGAGCCTCTTAAACTACGGTGAAGCAACAGTCTACGCCTTAAGTTACACGCTAAGGGCTAAACTTAAAGGAGCACCGACACTAGTCTTCGGAGCTGAGATTAGTAACCATACAAGCACCCGTAGACATAGATGACTTTGGAGCGAAGGGTGAAGAGCACTCAATGGGGATAGTCAACTGTTGACATTATAGGTCACTTTACCAAAGCGCACCTAACGACCTCAGGTCACGGGCGCTTCTGCACTAGCGTGACGTCAGACAAGGTTCGATGTCTGGTGATTTCGCACATACCAGTGTGGTTGGTTGTGATGGCGTCAGATCTAAAACATACAAAATGTCCGCTTGCGCATGGCAAACAGAGCCACGGAATGGAACTGCCGTGGAGACGGCACACAATGACGGGCCAGCAGGTGGCGAAAGCTGATACGGTATGGCAACATCAGGGAGCAGAGGGAACGCGAACTACCGTTTAAAAACGTGTTGTATTTAAGTTCCAGAGCGCACTCTTACCAGTACATTTTCTGAATGCTTGACTGCGTGAACAATCGTATAGCACAAAAAAGTAAAACTGAAAGCTGTCGTGTCAGTGCCACAGCATATAATACTAGTGTGAAGAGCTCTTTATTCGCCATATCTGAATAAAGTGAACAAATTTGCGATAAAAATAAAGCTTCAGAATCACCTACTCAGTGCATGTCCCTACAGGTAGCGTATTTATAGCAGAAAAACAAATTTAAATTTTTACTTCCAGAAATTTAGCGTGTGCATTGCATAGCCTAGATGAAAAGGATTTTGGTTAATAACAATAATATCTGGGGTTTAAGCTGCAAAAACCATGATATCATTGTGAGAGACGCCGTAGTGGTGGGCTCCGGAACTTTCGACCACCTAAGGTTCTTCAACCTGCACCTAAATCTAAGTAAACGGACCGTCAAACATTTTCGCCTCCATCGAAAATGAAGCCGGCGGGGCCGGGATTCCATCCTGCAACCTAAGGATCTTGATTGTTTTATCGAAAAGGTTCTTGTGATGAGGTATACAATGAAATGGTAGGTCAAAATTTCATCAACAAATGTTAGACCTAAATCAAAAGCACATCATTGCGTGCGAAGTCCGCCTCATAGCAATAAGCGTAAGATACGTATTTATTTCTTTAACTGTTTGCTTCCATTTCATTCAACCTCCATTCGTTTTGCCTTGTGATTTCCGTGGCAATGAGAACGAAATTCGAAAGTTCATCTGGCACATTCTAGCTCAAGGCCAGTAGCCACCTGAAGCCCCTGAGAGATGACACCAAGTCGCAAAGGCAAAGATGACACGAAGGAACAAGAGACAGGTATCTTTACTCTTTCACGATCCTGGCTCAACTAACCACTGTTGTACACTCTAAATCAAATCCTGGCTAGACTCCAACGCATGCAAGCAGGAAATCCAGTCAATTTTGGCCGCCGATAGACCGTTCGTTAGGCGGCTCCATATGCCGGCGCCAAGAGCAAGCGGCCCATTGTCTACGGGCCCCCTGAATAGGCTGACGCAAGATAGCCAGGAATTTAGGTCAAATTTTTCCTGGCTACGTACGGCCTACACTTACGCTGACGGCAACGTTGCGGCGTCGGGAGTCGGTACTTCCTGTCTATGGGCGGCCCGTGGTTATGCGGCCCAAAAGCGGTCGCGGAAGAAAAATGAAATTACTCGGCCATATAAGGCTTTGTGATCTGCAATTTAACCAGGGATCAATGTGACATATTAGAAGACAATTGATTATTCATTAACACACATACATGACACAAACACACTTGAATACACACAAGCGGATTCGAACCTGGTACGCCACGCATTGAAAGCGGACACGGTAACCACTACACCACAGCGCCACCACGTTAGAGTGGAAATTTCACGGGGGTATATATCTACCAATCGCTCTGAGGTCCTTGCTTGCCTTTTTGCGCTGCTGTTGTGCATTCGTGTTGTGTTACCATTTTCATTCGGTGAATATATAAGTTCCAGAGCCGGCAGAGCCAGCAGAGCGTCATGAAAGCTGCTACATTTCGGTTGTGACTGAATTCTTTCCGCTCGTAGTTGCCGCAGGAAAATAACATGACCTTCAGCGCGGATACCAAGCATCGTGCATACATTAATGTGTATGTAGTGAATGCACGGGGTGAGAAAACACTCTTTACTCCTACCGCGCGCTGCACGCCGTGCGTTCTGTGCGGTTCAAAGACCACCCAATCTGCCAGTGTTACAGAGGCATTTCAGCGTGCCTACAATAAAGCGTATGTATTTTTTTTTGCATGCTCACTGACGTACAATTTGTTCCATTCCGCCGCGAGCTCTACGCGTCGTGAGCGTTTTGAAGCACATTCGAAGCAGCGCATGTCAATGCTCACGCCACATTGATGAACACGCATACATTAATGAACAATGTATGCGTGTAATGCGCGGGCCACAGCTCGCGTTATTCAGGCGAAAGCTGCGCACGTCATCTGACAGCGCTTATCCTGAAGGTTTGAAACAGCACATTTGAAGACAGCATTTATCCCTACACGTTGCATTTGAACGATGTACATAACTGCGGCTAAGTACCAGTTTGACGTCAGAGCCGAAGCTCTGACGACCTTCATTCCCACTTTCTCAGGTTCAGTGGAGGCCGTTTCACCACCGTTTTGCCCTTGCCTACGTGTATTGTCACTGGCACATACCTTGTTCTCGAATATTTGATCAGTTGTATACAGCACGGTCGCAGACTAGGCACTCTTATGTTAATTAACGTTCAGTCATCAGCTTTCATATGAAATTTCCAGTAAATATCAGAGGCACACCTTTCATATCCATGACGAGAACATCTTGCACAGCGGCAGGCGCAAAGCGCGCAGCCGACGCAGTTGACTCAAACCTCCGTCACCTGCAAGTCTCGTGATGGCGCGAAATGGCGCGAAACTTAGCACAACTTAGCTTCCGCGGTTCTCGCCTCCGCTTTCTTGTTTTTTTTTTTTCCTTCCCTTCACGCGCAGCGCGTCGGGAATTCACGAGCGCGGTGCGCGCGCCTTCGCGCGCATGCGTGGTGCATTTGTTTCCGACGCTTCGCCGCGCGCTCTCGCTTCTCTCGCGCGTGCATCGGCCTGCGGGGCCGTATATACGGACTTCGGCCGCTTATCAGAGAGGCCGCGTAAAGAGAGTAACGTATATTATCTTCGCCGGGCTGAGTTTTCGACGCTCGCCGGCTTCGCCGCGCCCTGTCTGCCCTGTCGCTTCTCTCGCGCGCGCATCGGCTGTGGGGCCGCATACGGAGTTCGGCCGCTTAACAGCGATTGCATATATAGGCGGCCCTCTCCAGTCGAGGCCGCGTAAAGAGAGTAACGTATATTTCTCTTCGCCGGGCCGTCCATAGCCGTGATGATAAACAGTACATAGAAGGATGCCGCCTATATGGAGGCTATTATCCAGGACCGTACTGAGAGTGTAGTGAGAAACCGTGCGCGCCCTGAGCGTGAGGGCGTCCCAGCTGCTCGTCTTCATTTTTTCATGCGAACTCGCGCCCCCGCCCCCCCACTATCTCCTCCCCCTCACTCACCAGGCTGTGCAAGCATAATGCCATAGTACACTCTAGCCATAGGGCGTCACACCACTTGAATTGCATAACGAGTTGGTGGATTAAAGCCGGCCACCCATTACAAAAGGCACACAAATTGCTGCGCGCATTCCCTTCCGAACAAGTAGTGGGTGCATCGCAACTTCGAAGTATCACGCACGCAATTGCTGCTGCCTTAAAGCATGCCACCCATTACAACGGGCACCAGCATTAGTGCGTGCATTCTCTTGCAGACACCAATCGGTAACATGTTATCACAGAAGGGTTGTCGAATAGGGTGGAAACCTTGACCTTTCCTACAGGAATGTCGTGTGTGTGCATACGCGTGTGTGTGCATCTGTGTAGCTCGCTAGGCGACGGAAAATAATGAGAGGCGAAACGGAGCGCGATGAGGATGGGCCGGATATCGCTATCGCGTTCAACTCTCAAAGGCGAATCTCAAACGCGCTCCAATTCTTATCTCCTATTTTTAGTAAGGCTCTACAGTATGGCTCTACGTATTCGAAGTCAAATGGACATTTCACTCTCACTTTCCATTTTTGTAAAGGCAGAAACGCCTCAAAATAATTGAATTCCATACGTCGCTAACAAAATGCAGCATACGTCCAAATCTGCATAAATTTCGGCAACAATCTGTGTTTTCCACGACTGATTTGGCATGTCGCATTGGCTTTAGGCTAATTCAGACATTCCTGGTGGTGACGTAAGTTAGAAAACTTTTATTTCCCTAACGCAAGCTCGCTGCTCCTGCACGACCAAAACCAAATCACGCTCAGATGTTCACCTGTTCAATGTGAGTCACAAGCATGGGATGTCGTCAGTGATGTTGTTGAATATGGTTATTTCTTAGGTCAATCAGTCATATATGAAGGCTCCCGAGCTTCCCCTAATTGCATGTCATCGTGATTTTTTTTTTCTTTGCTTCAAGGAGCTTCAGTTTAATTATTTGTTCATTGCTCAAGAGAGTAATTGTGAGCCTTATTCAAGGCGCAAAACATTTCAAGGCACAAAAAAAACAGTGCGGTTCACTGCAGCAAATTTTTCGTTTCAAGTCATCGAAAGCTCTTTCGGAACAGTGGCATGAAATTTCGGGCAGACGTTGCATTTTATCTCTAGCGCCCATTTTAGGAAGTCGCACGGTTTCCGATAACTTATGCCTACTACTCTAAGACAATTTATGGCACACCCATTGTTAGAAGCTAATTGTTGTCATAAATATACAAATGTATCACATGATTGAGGTGCCATCTGCCATAACAGTTACAATAAATTATTATGGCCATTCCGGTAATTATAACGCTGAAGGTAGCGACACTTGGGTTTAAAAAAGGCGGTTATTTGGGAATTTTTATGTAGGACATCCCTCTTAACACGGATGTTACTGAAAGAACCAGATAAGGCGAGCCTATTCCACGATGTGACATTGTACGAGATAAATCTTTGGACACTGTTGTCCCCAAGCACTTGGACAATGATCCTGAAGAAAGCCAATAGTAAAGCCATATATAAGACTACTCCCGACAGAAATTCTGAGACTAACTATATAGAGTTGCAAGCCTTTAACCTTGACTTGCAGGTTGCTGGGTTAAGCTGCATTAATAGTCCTGAGACGCGACTACCGCTCAGTGGGACCGTCCCAACTAGGCTCAGTGGGCACTCAGTGGGCCCCCAGTGGGTACCCAGTGGGCCCGTCCCAACGGGGTGTTAGGCTGTTTAGTTTGACTAATAGCAGAGCGGAAATTACTGTAAATCCTTGCAAGAAGGGTGGCATTACACGTACGAGAATGCGGCTAAAGTATATATATATATATATATATATATAGATGTCGAGAAAAGATGATTCTGGGTCCGGGTAAATATACGCAGTGAAACAGACACGCGTACGAAGTGATTCATTGACGTTTCGGCCGCGGGTCCGGCCTTCATCATTCTGCTGAAGGCCGGACCGTGGCCGAAACGTTCATAAATCGTTTCGTACGCGTGTCTGATTCCACTACATATATATATATATATATATATATATATATATATGGGGGGGGAGGGGTATCGTGACTCGATAAAGGCGGCACTCGGCGCGTCCAAGTAAAACTTTTTATTTGGCCGAAGTTGTGGCCGGGAAACCGAAAGTCACAGAATAGTAATACCCGATGTACACTGATAGCGGCGATCAGAGCTTCGGCCGTCGATACTGATAAGTAGGTGAAACTGAGGAAAAACTGATAACTAAGTTAAAGAAGCCTGGTCACCGTGATCCTAGTGCCCCGGAAGTTAGCAAGAAAAAGAGGCATGCTTTCTTGCCTTACCTACACAGAACAGCGCATGGTTTGAAAAACGTTGGTGCGCGGTATGGCGTAAACGTGCTGTTTTCAGCGCGTAATAAAGTAGGTAATGTGTGCGCTTGGATAGAAAGAGCGTTGTGTCAGAGGCCAGGGAAAGGAAACAAGTGTGTCACCAATCATGTTCGCAAGTATGTGCATTGTGCTACTGGCGTGGTGTACGCCATTCCTCTCTCTTGTGGCAGTGAATACGTAGGCCAAACGGGGTGCTGCCTAAACGTACGCCTACGTGAGCATGAGTTGACACTTTCAGGTGCCGCTGTGACGTCGCATTTGGCATCCCAGTGTAGATCATGCAGATGTGTGCCCCACATGCAGAAAACCACTATCAAATATAGAGATGTCGATCAACGCACGCGTGAAGTAGCTGAAGCCTTTTTCATTAAATGCAACAACAAGTGCATAAGTCATCCATCAATCATTCTTCTAGATGAGAAATACAAGTATCTGTTAGACAAGACATTATTAATCTGCTTGTGCTGTTACACCCGTGCTTGGTCTTGGTGACTCATTGATCTGTATACATGTTATTTCTTTTTCGAAAATAAATTTAGTTGTGAGTTCAGCGCTGTGTCCTTCTCTTCTTTCTGTCCGTGTTTAACCCGTTGCGCTGTCGATTATATTACGATGAACATCCACCAACTAGCCCAACTCGCGATCCTGCTTCGGCTGGATGATGTCGTGGCGTAGGATTTCGTCGACCTGTTTCTTAACGGCCTGGCATTCTCGTGTCGAAACTCGGTAGGGGCTCTCACGGATGGTCGAGCATTTTCTTCTGTTATGATGCGATGTTTCGCGACTGGGGTCTGACAAATTCTTGACGACGACGAGTACCAGTCCTTAAACTGCAGGAGCAAGGCTTTGAGCGGGCCTTGCTTGTGCTTCGGGAGGCTCGGGTTGACATTGAAATTTGATTGGGAACCTCGATCTGTCAAACCAGGTTCACTAGCATCCACGAGTGCTAAGACATTGCTTGCATCCACGAATTCGTCGATGTAGGCGACCATCGTACCAACGTTGAGATGCCTATATTCGTGGCTGAAGTTTGTCAGCACTACCTTTGCTTTGACATCTCGCAGCTCGTCTATGCCTCTTGCTACGTAAACCTGATGGTTCAGGAGCAGGTGCTGATCGCCCTCGATGACGCCTTTAAGGTCGGCCGGTTCTTCGGTGCTTACGGAAATGATGACGCTGGAGAGAGGCAGGACCGTCATGTGCTCTTCTATCACATTCAGTGCGTGGTTCCCTGGAGTCGAGTGGGGCGGCACCGCTTTTTCTGAGGTTAATGTTATTGACTCAGTCCTCAGGTAGAGAACGGCGACGTGGTGACATGGAAATTCCCGAAAGTATCACATTCTCGGAGCAATGTTGTAAGTTTACAACGCTCGCAGGACAAGACCGGTTATTGATGGTGACTCTTGCGATGCTGACTCCAGCCGGCGTTGCTAGGTGGCCTCCAGCGGTCCGGATTTTGGGGCCTTGCCAAGCTGTCCTATCTTTATTCAACTTTGTGGCGAACGGTCCACTGGCGACGGAATAGTCTCCAGAAGGCGTCGTTTCAGCATAGCGTAGCCTGGAATATTGTATAGCAAGCGGGTAGGAATGAGAATGGAGGGTGAGGAGGACAGCTGTGAGGGTGGAGGGGGTCGGAAAGCAGGAGGCGAGCGAGGAAAGCTTAGCATAGAAATAAAGAGAAAGAGACAAATAGAAAAAAGGAAGAAATACAGAAATGCAAGAGTGATAAGCAAAGTAAGAGATAAAGTAATAAAGAAAGAGAGAGAAGGCGATAAAGAGGAAAATGAAAGTACCACTAAAGAGGGAGAGGAAGAAAGAGATGGAAGAGAAACACATAGAAATAAACATACACACAAAAATAATGCAAGCATAGCTCTGTAGGATAGGGGAGGAAAGAGAAAGGTGACTCGGTTAAAAGCCTAGCCAGTGAGGACCAGCTAGCTGCCCATCAGCTCTGGCGTGACCCACTCTTGCTGAACATAGTGCAAGCTACGCAATTTTTTTCTAATATTTAATTATTTTCACCCCCATGAATTGAGTAAAAAAGGACGTCTGCGCCCGGAGTGGTCCCGCCATGGTTATTTCATGTTTTACACCTCACTCTCGTGAAGCTGGTGATGAGTTACAAATTTCAGCGGCGGCATCGTCTGGGTTGCAGGTGGAAAACCCAGCGGCGGCGGGCCTACCATCAGCGTCAAATGAAACCCGAACAGCGGCAAGCCTTCACAATGGTACAGTGTGCGCCGTCCTGTCATAACCATGGACAGGCGAGCCCATCCGGTTTAGCCGCACTGCGCCAAGGAGGTTTTAACCTCCTTGCACTGCGCATATGCGCAACTGTCCATGGTGATAACTGGATGGTGCGCACCATACCATAGCGAAGGCTTGCCGCTGATAGGGTTTCATTTGACACCAATGTCACCTAAATGCGGCCTTCGAATCTGCGCCGGTCACATGCGTATTTGTATGCGCCGTTTTCCTACAAATGGCGATCTCTCCATCCTGAGACAGATGGTGATCAGCCGTTTCTGGCACGGCAATCTGCTCTTTTATCGTTGGTACGTGCGATTGTTGCCTTATATGACGTAGGAGCGTCGTTCTTGCCTGTAACAACTGAAGTGATTCCCGATATAGAGGAAGCAAGCTGGACGGAACATCGCGATAAGCGCTATGAATAAATAAATAAAAATAAATAAATAAATAATATCAAAATAAGCAAACAACGAAACGAAAGAAAGGAAAAAAAAAGGAAGAGTATACCCCTTACAAAAATCACTGTTGATATTGCCCCACTATGACAGAATTCTTGACTCTATTGATTATCACTGATTCCAAAATACGCATTCATTGACTTGCCTCAACCTTTCTCAACATTTCTTTTGAGCACTTTGCAATAAAATGTCATTAACTAAATTACATCGAGGTACCATTCAACGAATATTTTGTAAACGATATTTCTGTTGAGCACTTCGCAATGAAAATGACACTGACACAATTGTTTCAGAATTTCATTAAGGAAATATTCCTGAACAACGTCTCTGTGGAGTAGTTTGCAATAAAGATGTCAGTGACGCAGTTATGTCGAAATACCAATGTAGAATTAATGAGAACTAACAGACAATAATGCCAAAGTATAGGATATGCAATTTGTAATAATTAGAATATAAATGTGAAGAAAATAAAGTGCACGAAAAGATAACTTGCCGCCGGCAGGGACCGAAGCCGCGACCTTCGAATAACGCGACCAATGCTCTACCACTCAGCTACGGCAGCGGTCATCCTCCCATTCACTTTATAGGGTATATATGTGCATTTTAACCTAGGAGTGTTAGTCAGCGCCGATCGCAGCCATGGCGGCGAGTGTGGAGCACTCTTTTTCTGCCTTTATGGCGTTGCGTAGCACATGGTCTTTTTACAAGCTGGCAGCTGACCAATAATTCCTCGCATACTACCTGAAGGCATCAAATCTTCCAGAACGAGACCCTTATTATGAATTGAGGAAAAAATGGCTTTTTTTCGTCATCTTTTCGTCCACTTTACTTTTTTCACATTTATATTCCAATTATTACAAATAACATCTCCTATACTTTCCTTGGAATTATTGTCTGTTAGTTCTCAATAATGTTGTGTCTAACAAAGAAAAAGAAGCACTTAAAAAAGCCATCTTCTTTCATTCATCATATCAATGGACTCGTTCTGGCAGACTTGAGCCTTCAGGTAGTATGCGAGGGATTATTCGTCAGCTGCCAACTCGTAAAAAGGTAACGTTCTCCGTGACGCCAAAAAGGCTGAAAAAAGAGTGTTCCAAACTCGCCGCCATGGCTGCGATCAGCGCTGACTAAACACTCCCTATGCTGAAATGCACACATATACCCCTTAAAATGGACCAGGGGATGACCTCCGCTGTAGCTCAGTTGGTAGAGCGTCGGACGTGTTATTCGAAAGTAGCAGGTTTGGTCCTGCCAGTTGCAAGTTACCTTTTCGTTCACTTTACTTCTTCACATTTATATTCTAGTTATTAGAAATAGCATCACCTATATTTTCATTGGCATTATTGTCTCTTAGTTCTGCTTATTATTGTGTCTAACAAAAAAAAAACAATCCTTTAAAGAAAGCCATCTTCTTTCCCTCATTGAATAATTACTGACTCTTGATGCTATGATCGTGCATCATGAACTGGTCCGCGCGTCACTAGGGCCTGCTAAGCCCCATTTATTTCACTTAGTGGCATCGATCTCTCATAAATTTTAGTAGTATGCCAAATGTATACTGTGTCTAAGACACACATACACGCAACCGCGCGAGCACTGGTTGGTGAAGATTTCGGCGTGCCACAGCCTTCATCCGAGTTCTTGTTCTGATGAAGGCCGTGCCACATGGCCAAAACGTTCACAAACCAGCAATAAACACACGTTTCGTAAGGACGCCCTTTTTTCTCCAACCACATGTGAGCCACTCCTACAGACATTCTCCTACCCTTACTATCCTCTGAAATTCTACGTGTATCTTGTAAACTTTGTTCGCTCTTCTCTCGTTTCAAACGATCCTTTCTTCTGAAACCTGTAACTCTAGCTGCGGTGGAAATTTGAAGGATGGTTCGGGCTCCTTCAAAGTCGAGGTTTCAAAATTCGCGCAGAGTGTGTATGGTGTGCGAGAGCAGCGTAACCATTTTTTTTTTTTGGGGGGGGGGTCTTTTTCGGAATGTAGGTCCAACACTGAATGCCTAGACAATGTACTGCGTTCCTGAAGAACGGTGTGGTCAATCGTGCCCTGAAGGAGGATGTTGGAGTAGTGAACAAAGTTTCCTAAAACCGCAACGCCGAGTGCGTTGCAACACCACACACACACCCACACACCCACACACACACACACACACGCACACACACGCACGCACGCACGCACACACACACACACACGTTTACTGAATTGAGATTCTGTGATATATCACATGGCATATCAAAATACGGTTTACAATCGTCCAATAAGTTACCCTACAGCAGAAGAATATATTCAGACCAGACTGGTATCTTTCCGTCTCGACCATATAGCAATACGAGCACAAAATTATACATGAATCTTGCGTGATCAGTCAGAAGTAGCTGAC
>NC_051182.1:114090750-114147403 GCF_013339695.2 Rhipicephalus sanguineus | reverse complement strand
ATTTTCGATATTGTAGCTAGTTCCATCCTGGACATTACTATTGTGTGCCGTTCCTGGAGCGGGCGAATTCCTTTTTTTCTGGCTGCTTTGCAGCATCAGTGCCGTTATAGGACACATTCGCGATGCGGTGCCGATCGTTTGTGAGACCAATTCTTGCAGTGTACAGGCGAGGCTCGAATACAAGTTGCTTCAAAATATCAAATGTGCCTCTGTTGCCATTAATAATGCGACACATAGCATCATACGAAGCAAATTAAATGATTTACAGGCTCACATACGTGTGCTTGAGGTGTGCGACGTTGCGCGTCCACCTCGAGAGAAGTTTATTATTTTTATGATTAAAAATGATGGGTTTGCAATGCAATTAGAGCATTATTACATGTTCTCACCTGACATGAGTGTTAAATTACCAACAAAGTACTACATATCAAGCTAAGTTTATGATGCACGCAAAACTGGCACTTTCAGTTTCGGTTTCGTAGATGATGAGTGGTCTATCATTTTTGCGTGTATTTTTCGAAAGAAACGGCGTAGACAGAAACAATATGCAGCAAGATTATGGCAATAAATGCGCCTTTAGCATGACCAAAAACAAAGAAAACTGATTTTGAAAATAATTTGCTTTTTCCAATCGGCCTCATACCTGAAGTATAGATTAACCAGCGCTGGTCAGTAAAACAGTGCTTGTCAGCAGCCGAGCAGCAAACCACAACAATAAAGTCGAACAGCATGTAGAGTTTTTTCCGGCGTTTGTCTGGCGTTTCGTTCTCCGGAGTCACTTGGTGTCGACGCTACCAGTGACGTTGGCCAAAACGTTCACCTCAGGAGGTCCCAGATATCGACACAGTGTTGGGTCGACGCCGGAAGCAGTTTCATGGGTGAAGAATCAACCAACGCGAGGCTGGCAGCGACTTCCACGCGCGTAAAGGAGTCGTCGGCCCTATTATGCCGTCGTCGCGCACTTTGAGCGTCACACGATCTCAAACGTTGCTTGTATTCGACTTCCAAATTCGGTGGTCGGTTTAGGCATCCCCACGAAATGTGATATACAGATGGCGAGCCGCCACACCACGGACAGGCGTGCCCATACAGCGTCGGGAAAATTTGTTCAATTTTTGTAAGTTGCGAAAGACCACCGTTTGAATCCTATTGAGGTCAAGCACGTCGTCCCCTATTAATGATTGGTGAGGCGCACTGTATATTTGTCGTGTGCCTCGCTGGTGAGCCAGAAATTTATATGCCTTTTTAGGCCAGTGCAATCTATCTAATACTTTCGAGCAATGGGAAGCCCAGCTCGCCAGCTCTGACCCAGAGGTACAGCTTGCGCTCTTGGGTAACGTCAGACAGGCAGCAGGAGCCAGTAGAGCCCTGGTCTTGGGGCCCCACCCATCGAGCTCATGACCCCTTATCCCAACCCTTATGAATAAAGTTGCACTGCTACTACTACTACTATTCTACTTCCATTGTGGTCTAGTGGCTATGGCACTCAAGTGCTGACCCGAAGGTCAGGGGATCGAATCCCGGCCGCGGAGGCTGCATTTTCGATGGAGGCGAATATATCTGAGGCCAGTGTACTTAGATTTAGGTGCAGGTTAAAGAACCCCAGGTGTCCGAAATTTCCGGAGCCCTTCATACTGGCGTCTCTCATAATCAACTGAGCTACCGCGGCGGCCGTCCCCCGTCCACTTTATGGTGTATATATGTGTATTTAAACGTGGGAGCGTCAGTCAGCGCCGCCAGTAGCCTGACAGCGCGTGTGGAACACTCTTTTTTGCCTGTTGGCGTCACGTAGCACGTGAACTTAATACGAGCTGGCAGCTGACCAATAATCCCTCGTATACTACCTGAAAGCGTCAAGTGTGCCAGAACGACACCCTATAGCTATCATGAAGGAAAGAAGTGGAAACTTTTAAGGGCTCGGTTTTTTTGTTATACTCAATATTAATGACAACTAACAGACAATAATGCCAAGGCAAGTATAGGGGACGTTATTAGTAGTAAATATAATGTAAATGTGGAGAAAGAAAAGTGGACGAAAAGATAGCTTGCCGCGGGCAGGGACCGAACCTGCGACCTTCGAAGAACGGGGGATGGCCGCCGCGGGGGATGGCCGCCGAGGCAAGCTTTCTTTTCGTCCACTTTTCTTTCTCCATATTTACATTACATTTACTACTAATAACGTCCCCTATACTTTCCTTGGGATTATTGTCTGTTAGTTCTCATTAGTATTGTGCATAAAGTACCTTTAGACACACATAGGTCGCCTCAATTCCAGCATTCCTTCGTACGAAGGAACGCTGCAATCCAGGCGCCCAAGGCACACCGTCTGTCAGACGACCCGTGTGCCAGGAGACGCAGAGGTGTAACTCCACGCGCCAAATTTTAAAAGAAAAAGAAACGTCTAAGAGCGTCTGATTCTCCAATATCGACACATGCAGGGCGTTGCAGAAGCACAAAGACGTAAAAAAAAAATCACAGCATATCCACGGAGTGAATGATGATGAGTGGGTGAAGCTGCGGAGGTTCATCGGTAAACCGTGAATCTTCTGTGAATTCTGCCCAGTACATCATCACCGACGTGAGATCGGGCGCGTTTATACTAAAGGTTCGATGAGAGTTATGACGACTTGCAGCTCACTTTGATTTTACATGTACGCTGTGAATGTTCATTGTTTAGAAAACCATTGCTTTAGAAACATGGATGGAAATAACTTTATTTATACGTCCTGTACAGGGTGTTGCGACCTGCCTGGCTAATCCCACGTCGGGACTGGGAGGTCAAGCCTCCCAGCCCTGTCATGGGCGTACTGGACAGCCAGGACTTGGCGAATATGGTCGCGAGACTTTATGATCCCTGTAAATCGTTCCCGGGAAATGCCAGGGCAGAGTGACCCACACTTCCAGAGCATATGCTCAAGCGTGCATATTTCTTTCTTGCATGCCTTGCAAACAGCATCCATATATTTTATACCTTTAGAAAACATCTGGCGTCTTTCGTTAAGCAGCTGGCGTCTTTTCGTTTTGCTTTAGAAACATCTGGCGTCTCTTCGTTTTGCTTTTAGAGAACATCTGGCGTCTTTCGTTGGTCTATTTCATCAATCAACGGCGTTTCGAACAAAATTTTTATTGTTTAATCACGCACAGGAGAAATCTCACCAGGCACTACCATGGAGGTAAACAATGGCTGCTAATGGGAATGAGAGACAGAAGAAGTCGGCTTTTAGCTAACACTTACACTTCTACTTCTACTAACGTTTCCTACTGGAATATGCCAATGGCTGCTAATGGGGAATGAGAGACAGAAGAATTGGGCTTTTAGTTAACGCGCACGCTGCGAATTTTTTATTGTTCAAGAACGCACAGGAGAAATCTCCCACCGGCACCACCTTGGAGCTCAAGATCTGGTACTAGCGTTACGACTGGTTACGCACTACGAGGGACGAATGGGTGCCGCTTTAAGGAGCTGCGCCGCTAAAACGTGACAGCTGTTAGTTCACGCTTGTCACGTGTGTACCTTTGCGTTTCTTTTTTTTCCGTCCTTCTTTGTGTTTCAGCGGAGCGCTGCGAGTATCAAGCTGCTTGTCGTTCTTCGTGTAACATAATAATATCTGGGGTTTTTATCGCATTCATTGCTTCACCCTTGTGGCGAAACTCACTTCTTTATTTCATTAAACTTCAGTTGTCAGACAGCGCTCGTACTGTGTCCTTCTGTCTTGTGTTCCGTCATGTTTGCGCTTATATTTTTACAATATGTACATGCATTTCATATATGTCGTCTATTTAACACAATGCCCAATTAATGAAGTGAATGTAATGGCATCCTGTTATTTCTCATTAGCGCATTGACACGCGTTTCGTGCATTCCTTGACACGTCATGACGTGAATGTCGCAAAGGCCATAGTATATCATGCGCATTTGTTATGTGTGCACATATTAACAGGCGAGCTCTTTGACCTTGAGCTCTGTCCGTGGCCGGTGGCAGCTGGAAGCTCGGCGCAGCTGCGCAAAGCGAAATAGAAGCGTATCATTGTCATGTATAGCGCAGTATAGCAAGGAGTGGAAAAGGGAAGTGAGGTGCGGAGGATCGAAAGGAGAGCGGGGAGGATACACATGGCAGAGCCACGATCATATCGCACGGGGTCGGAAAGGGAGCGAGGGTGATGACTATTTGAGGGTAAGGAGGAGGAAAAGAAGGAGGGGAAGCACCAGCTCCACTTTTTCCTTAGTCTTCGCATAACTAGTGCATAGTTGACCATTTTTTGCGGTCGAGCTGTTAAAGGGACACTAAACAGCAAAACCATTTTTCTCGCATTAGTAAAGTGGTCTTCCACGATACCAAAAATACCACGCTTGCTGCGAGAAGACGCTTTAATAAGAGAGAAAACGCGCAAAAAGAAAATACAGGTGGCGACGCCACCTTGGAATTCCCGCACCATTGTCGTGACGTCACATATTTTTGACGGCGCCTGCTTGGGCCTACGTAGCACCTAATCAGTTAAATCGAAGTACATTGTCCTCTGAGGGGGCCAGAGATTTGACATAACGAGTTTGTGGAAATTTCGTCGAGCCAGTGGCGCCAAAATGCGTTAAATGCTCTTTGAAATCCTTACGTCACGAATTACAAGTTCGGCGCGAAATTTAAAAAATGAAACTTTGAACTTTGGTTTTCTCCTCTAATAAAACCTATGGTGTGAAATAAACTACACAAGAGCTCTCCGAGCACACTTTATCAATCTAAACCAATTATTGTTATTCTTTAGTGCCCCTTTAAGCTTTTTTATTGCCGTGTGGAGACACTGCAAATTATTATCAATTTGAACGGGCACGTGATTGCTGCGTCCTCTTCTTCGGTTTCTGCTTAGCTCCCAGAACACGCGCGTGGGATGCAATAACTCTACTGGGCGAGAGAACGAGTACAGAGAGATGGAGATAGACAGAAAGTGCATCACAGGAATCGTGAGAAAGCAAGAGAATAAAGAAGCGAAAAGGTAGATAGATGTACAATGTGGCTGCTGACACGTTTGTCTGTTCGCATGTTGCCGCGTTGCTAAACTTTCCTGCGCAAATCACCAGCCACTAGAGTGCGGTTGGGAGCGTCAGTTGCGGAGGAACTTCAAAAGGTAAATATCGCCTCGATATGGTCGAAGCTCAGATATTTTTTCATTGTTACCCACGCCACATTGTAATAAAATGCCAGGGTACTGTTGCTGACACTTTAGACTTTCGTGAACGGTCTAAAACCTACTGCCACAACCTAAATCCTGCACAATAGAGCTTTGCTGCATGATCCCAGAAGCTGTGCTTTATATGCATTTCTATTGTGCAGCCCAAAACAGACGGCAGCATATTCGCAATTTCTTGTGCAAAATATGGCAAAAGGAATTGAGAAAAATAATGACGAGCATTAATTTTTAAGGTCACGAGACACGTCAAAATATTTTGTTCATGCTTGTGCAGCGATGCACTGCTCAGACACACACACCGCCCTTGGCTCTTCATGATAGTAAAGCCCGCTATCACTTTGAATTTGTTGGTTTCTCACATGCTGCCGTTCTTATTTTCATTACACATATTTCACGTCACTCTTGTGATTTTAATACGTGGCATGTATTTCCCACACACCCAGTGGGAACGATTTCATGCCGCGATATTGCCACCTACAGTATCCCATTATCAATGTAAACGCGATTGCTCACGTAAGCTCCCATGTTCTGGCGCTCTTTCGCCACAACGGGCCCTTGCGCCATAAACATATTATATAATGGATCAGCAGCAGATCATACCAGAAATTTCATTGCCGGAGTTAACTAGATCGATAGAATATAAAACAGGCTATGTAAAAATGAACTGGAAGAATGAGAGACACGGAAGTGTTGTCAGATAACTTAAAATTTGAAAAACAGCGCAAAGACAGGACGAAGGAAGTGACACACGGGCGGGCGCTGACTGCCAACTGAAATTTTATTGACAATACCAACAATAAATAGATAGACGAAAGGGTGAAAAATACGATGAGGTTACAAGATTTTTGTCGCATGCGTGACGTCGAATAATTGATTTCTTTTTCTAAAAATTCGAGTGACAGAACGCTGATACATCGATCGCCCCTTTGGTGGATGACAAAGGCCTCAAATATCTGCCGCGCGCGCCTTTGACGATAGCTGTTTAGAATGGTGACGTCAGACAGACAATGGGTGCACCCATGCCTGGCACAATGAGTGGCTAAATTACTACCGATACCCAGTCCTTAATTAATTGGAACGTTCGCGAAACATCTCAATGATGCACTGCCCAGTCCGTCCCACGTACACATGCCGCACGAGCACGGAATTTCACACACGACGCATGTCGCGCACTCGATGAATGGCTTGGCGTGCCTCTTCGAACAGCTCGCTCTCCTTCCTTCCCTTTCGTTCACACGGCGGCACATGCCGCCCAGCTTGAAAGGTGCTGAAAACACCACATGGACAGCGGCACGTCCAGCCGCCTTCTTGACCTGATGTGAAACACCGTGTACGTAGGGGATCACTGCCACATTGCGGTTCGGCTCTCGTTCCTCCCGAGCACGACGCCCCTGTACCTCCGTCTGTAGCACCTCAGCCAATGACACAAGCAACTGTAGTGGAAGTCCCGCAGCCAGCAGCCTCACAATTTGGTTTTAAAAACTAGGATGCACCAAATGTGCGAAGGAGCGGAATAGGGCATTAATCATGGCGTACAGTGTAATGCCTCTTTTCACAGGCTTCGAGTGTGCGGAGCTGAACGGCCGAAAGCTCTTCCGTGATCGGGGTGACTCGTTCGGCTTGGTGCCATCCTTTTCCGTTTCACCCTTGTTCCTCATAGCTCTCTCCACTTGAGTTTTCTTCACGTCTTGTGCTATCTGTCATTTTTGTAGTGGGAAAACTCCAGAGGGAATCCGGATTGTCCAAAGCTCTAAACCGGGTACATTCCCTAAAATGACATCATACAATGGATACTGCACGCACCGTGCTTCAACGCACCCTCAGAAATAAGGCGTCAAAAGCAAGACCCGCGCTAGAGTCATTCGCCGCACAGTCCCATCCGCCATTTGAACCGGCGTTTTTTTACCTGTGAGATCTGCCTCAGAGGCAATGGATTGCCTCACCAAAATAATGTTGGACCCCGTGTCTCTGAGTACGGATACCTTTCGTTTCTTCAGGATTCCTGCTACCCCTGTCATCAAAGTTTTTGTGTGTTCGGGCTCTACTGCCGTTGTGACAGCACATGTGTCGTCCCTGCCCTCCTGGTCAAGTTGTTCTACCATGAAGCATCAGCAGGGGTTTCGTCTACAACTACGCAGGCCATTTTATTCCCTGACCTATGACTACAGTATTCTGTTGTGCGCCCACGCTTTCCGCACCTATCGCATTTCGACGATGAACCACGAGTGCGACCCGCGGCACAGTTTTCTGCTCTACGCCCAGTCTTGTCACAGAGGTAGCATTGACTGCACTCCGGGTTTCTTCTTTCTCATCATGGCCTTTCGCTAGATTCATTTGCCCTTGACCTTCCAAATAGCGGTCGGCCTGTTCGGACGGCTCAGCCACCGTCTTAAAGTTCTGCTCCTTCAGGAATATTGCCATTCGCTTGTGACACGTTGTCAGGAATTGTTCAGCAATCATGCTATCCCTCAGATCCTCGAATGTTCTCTCTATGTTAGCCACCTCCAACCACCGATCAAAGTAATTGGAGACTCGAGCAGGAAACTGATGGCCTGTCTCATTTTCATGTGGTTTCGAGCTTCGAGATTTCTCTCGGAAACCCTCGGCAGTAAATCTGAAGCGCTGGAGTTGAGCCTTTTTCACCTTCCCGTAATCTAGCGCGTCCGCTGCTGACATCCGGCACATGCTCAATCCATTCGCCCAGTCACTGCTCTGCCAGCCTTGTCCTATTGTTATTCTCTCGAACCGCTGTATATAAGCGTGGAGGTCGTCTCGCCTTTCGTCAAAAGGTGCGATTAACTTACGCAGACTTGCATTTGGTGGTTTGGCTACCACCTCGGGCCTATCTCGTACTTCCACGCTAGTGTTTGCGCGCAACTGCAATTTTTTTTCCTTCAGCTCCTTTTCGAACACTAGGTTCCTATAAGTGCGCTCGTCTGCGGCTTTCGCTCGCTCTTCATCTTCTTTCGCGGTCTCTCGCGCCTCTGCACGCTCTTGTCGTAATCTTTTCTGTTCCTCATGATAGAGCGTCATTATAGCATCAGCCGAAAATCCCGCGGCACTACCGGCTACCATCAAACGTTCCAAGTCCATTACGCGGCTCCCGAAAGACCTAGTCGTGCAAAAAAGTTACGTGATTGCTGGCAGGCTCACCATTGTCACGCGTATGTTGGCGCCTGGTTCGCTCGTCGGGCTGTGCGAAATGAATCACAGAGGCCGATGGTATCAAACAAAACTCCCACTTCATTCCCAGAAAAATCACAAGACAAAACAACAAAAGCACGCACACTCGGAGAAACAAAGGAAAGGAAATGTTTTAATGTCTCGCGTTTCGATGTCCGCTACCGTTTTCGTTTCACTAGTTCTCGCGCTTACGATTCCGTCGTGGCCTCCGGTCCGCTGGTAGTTCCTCTCAAACGGGTACCCATGCTCAACGGTGGCGTAATTGTTGAAACAGCCATTGCAGCCGTAGTTCCCGTAGTTGCCGAAGCAGGTGCTCGGGCGGGAAACTGCAGCCCAGAGCCACCGGTAGTTCCTTGGGCTGCTCGCCGAGGCAGGTGCTCGGGCGGGATACTGCAGCGCAGGTTCAGCGGGAGTTCCGCGGCTGCTCGCTGAGGCACGTACTCGGATGGGAGTCTGTGGCGAGACCCAGCCAGAAATTCCGCAGCTGTCGGCCTCTCGAACACTGCGTCCCAGCTCTCACCTTTTTTTTTAACGCTGAAGTGTTTTATGCCGGGGTCCACCAAGCACTTCCGTTACAGGATATGACGTTCATAAAATGGACGCCAACGGGTGAGAAAGAAAAAAAAAGCCAAGGAAAAGATCCGCCGCTGGCAATCGAACCCACGACGTAGCGGCCGCGATGGTAAGCGCCCGACGCTAAACCAACTAAGCTACCTGGCATATGCTAGACACTTCAAGAAGGCGCCTTATATCTTTCACACAATCTCTCTCTCACGGTGCTCTCTGTTGGCGGTGTAGGTAGGGGGGAGGGGCAGAGCGGGGCGGGCGGTGCCACCGTCTGTGAGAGGTGAAAAGAAGTAATGCGTCACGATCGCACTCACTAGCGCTTACTCCGAGATTGCGCGCGATAGCGGAGGTCATGAGTAAAGCGTCTCGATACCAGCGAAGGACATTGACCGCGCTGGCGTCGCCGAGGCACCCTAGACGCAGTTACGTTCTTTACCTTTCGTTTCATGTCAGCGTGCGCCGGCTCATCGGAGTAGTGCAGCTTCCACATGCACCAACGGGATTTTTCCGCCACCGACTACTTCGATTGCGAGAGCACCGACTAACAAAACTGCTGCAATACGCGTTGCAGAAAGGACACGATTTCGACGGGAGAATGTCGTGCCTTGGTGGAGCGAGGCAGAGGCCAGCGGGACGCACGCGTTTGCGGCTGAAGTTACACAGCTCTACGAACTAGGCGTCAACATGGGTGCATCCACGCCAAACGGTTCTATAGCTGCCAAACACGAATAGACATTGTACAAGCTCTCATATATCACTAGACGACAAGCACTAATTCAGTGTAGACATGTTTCACTTTCGTGTTATACAGATTCCTATGACGGAGGGATCAGCGATGTTTTTTATTGTAACTTTCACATCCATGTAACAAAAAACTTCGCAAACACTTGTTTGGTCCCATAGCCTAACTGGCTAGTAGCGGGACCAATTGTGTGGCATAAATACATAATTGCGCAAGCGGTTACACAGCGACAAAGGACATCAAACTGGATACAAATGTTTAAAAAAAAAGGAAAAAAAACAACACATGATTGAATTATACAAGGAATAATAGCGCAAAACATAGCTACTGATAGCACAGAATAATAATAGCACTAGAATAATAATAATCATAATAATAATATTAGCACTCAATGACTTACACAATCGTACTACTAGAACATTCGCCTGAAGTGCATGCTTCATGGCCAATGAAAAATTTTTCGCCTCTTTCACATCAGTCGGTATCGCATTCCATATGAGAGCGCCGTGAAAGTCTATGAGCATTCTACCGTAGGCATTTCTGGCTACCGGTAAATTAAAGCAGTGATTCGCTGCAGCTCTTGTACAGCGCGCGGGTAACGTAAAGGTACTTAATGGGAGTGGGTCATCAAGTTTTATTATTCCATGCACTATATCAGCAACACTGGACACGTGAACAGAGTCCAGTGGAAGTACACGCATCAGTTGAAACAGTTGTTTTGCAGTATCCGTCCTGTTTGAGTATGTGATGATCCGGACTGCCCTCTTTTGCAGGCGGCTAATACATTTGAAATGGGATTTATATGTACTGCCCCACGATGCTATACAGTAGCTCAAGTGACTGTGCACGAATGCAAAATATAGGATGCGTAGAATCGATGCGCCAAAACATTCACTGGCTTTTAGTAGCGTGCGACAACCATATGCTAGCTTGGAGCATGTCTTTTCTATATGCGATTTCCAATTCATGTCCGAGTCAAACATGACCCCTAAGTAATTAAACGAAGCTACTGGCTGCAGCAGTGCCGGACATAAAACCAAGTTGAATCCTGCAAAGTCGAGTTGTTTCTTCCTAGAGTGAAAGACCATGTATTTAGTTTTCTCTGTGTTGATATTAGGTGGTTTCGTTTAAACCATACTTGTACTCTCTGTAACTCTTCGTTAATTTTACCTTCGATATCACTTAAGCTGTCACCAACAAAGATTAGTGCCGTATCGTCTGCGTACATTAAAGATTCTGAATATAGTAGGATGGAGGGGAAATCGTTAACGTACAGGGAAAAAAGAGTGGGTCCAATAACTGAGCTTGTGTTACCCCAGAGACTATTGATTGAGTAGAGGTCTCGACACTATTCATCACTACTCGTTGCTGTCGGTCGGATAGGTAGCATTTAAGAAGCTGGTGAATTTTACCTCGAAAGCCATAGTCATGAAGCTTACTTAACATGATGTTGTGGTCGACGGAATCGAAAGCTTTTCTTATGTCCAGGAAAACTACGACGGCAATCTTATTGTTGTTCAAGGCTTTGTTAACTTGTTGGGTTAATACCAAAACTGCAGCAGATATAGATCTGTGTGCTCGAAATCCATGCTGCAAGGTTTGAGCAAATTATATTATGTTTGGATGCAAATGATGTTATCTGTGCTGATAGAATTTTTTCAAACATTGTATTATTACACTTAATACATATATCGGTCTGCAAGTTGAGGCACTTGATCGGTCTCCATCTTTGTATACAGGTACGACTTTGCCCAACTTAAGCTCATTTGGGTATATACCACAGTCCTGCCAGTGTTGAAATATGTGCAGCAAATGGTCTGCAAGAATGTCTATGTTATTTTCTATTAATTTAACTGTAATAGCATCGAGCCCAGCCGCTTTATTGGCGTGTAGTTGTTTTTTACTATTGACACGATATGGGACATTTCTATCTCAAACATGGCAAAACTATCAGAAACTGGTCTTATGGGACGCGTGTCATCTGTAGTGTCAGGAAACTGAGCAGCCAAAGCACACCCGACGTCTGCAAAATACTTGTTAAAGCGATCCACCATGTCTTGAGCTATATCATCATGCAGTACATGTTTATCTGAATCAAGGCCAACTGCGGCTTTTGCTATTTCCCAAATTCTCTTGGTGTTGCCTTCAGCCTCTTCGTTGAGCTTAGCATAGTATTCTTTTTTTCGTTTTCTCATTAGGGTGACTGATGTATTCCTATAGCACTTGAATTGATTTAAGTAATATGCATTGGTTCTCTGCTGCTTCCACTTGTGGTACCAGTGGTCTTTTTATTTCAATATTTCTAGAATACTAGGTGTCATCCAAGGGCAGAGTGGCTTGGCGTACTTACTACTAGTTGTGGGTGTGCTTAGTGACACAGCATTTTTGAGAGAGCAATGAAATTACTGTATTCTATATTTACATCCTCGTCATACATAGCGCAATAATCGATTTGACTTATTTTATCTCGTAGTAACTTATAGTCTATCTTTGTAGTTACTTTTCCCCTGGAAAGTTTCGTATTGAGAGGCTCATTTGTAAGGGTAGCAAAAATAGGCAAGTGATCGGCAATCGGAACAGGAAGCACACCAGCATGCACATCATTGCCAATGTTGCAGAGGGCGTGATCAATAAGAGTACATGACGTGTTAGTGATACGCGTTGGCTCATTTATGACATTACAAAAGTTAAAGGATTTCAAGAGGAGCGTGTACTCATTCGAGGTATCGGAAGACAGGCCAATATTAAAGTCTCCAATAACTACAATATTATTGTAGTGCACGCAGGAAACTCTCATAAGCACAGACTCAAATTCCTTCAGGAACGCTATGATCGAAGAACCGGGCGGGCGGTATATAACACCAATAATTGGCCCTCTTTCAATTTTGATAAACAGCGTTTCTATAGTTGCGTTGGTGACAGATGCATCAAGCAAGACATTGCACGCAGTATTGTCCCGTATAAGAAAGGCAACACCACCTCCTCGCGCACGCGAGTTGCGTGGTTGCGATAGTAGCCTGAATCCCTGCATACTCATTGTTTCATCAGCCCTCAACCATGTTTCACTCAAAGAAATAATATCGAAACCAAGGTCTAGCCGTGCTATATAGGTGACCAGATTGTTTAAATTCCTGCGTAAACTTCGAACATTGCAGTGTAAAACCGAGAACTTATTAAATTTCTGTTTTTTCATATATGAAGGATTAAGCACATTTATAAGTACAGAGCTCAACTCGACACGAACACCTACGCAATCTTGGCAAGGTCACCTTCAGATTGAATATGTTCAACCGCCGAGTTTTCAGCTTTTCTCATTAGAATCCGGCCCTGAGATACCCATGCAAACTTCCACTTTTTTTCTGCTTTCACCTCACGAGCTTTCCTGAACAGAATCTTATTTTCTAGGCAGAGATGCTCATTGACATAGATGGGATCATTATGCTCTAAAGAAAGGTGACTCGTATTTAGCCTCGTCTTCTTAGCTGCACTCAGAAATTTGTCTCGGGATGTCCTGGCTGCAAATCTTACCAAAACGTTTGTTTTATCTTTATCCCTGGATGGGACACGATGCGCGACATCAATGTCTCCATCCGACATCCCGACTCCCAAACAGGTGGCCATCGTACCCACTGTCGCCTTGAGATTTTCATCTGCGGTACGTGGAAGCTGTGAAATATTAGAAGAAAAGGACGACGATGAGACTAGCGCATGTTTGAGCGAGCGGCTCGTGGCTCGCGCTGAACTGAATTTGGAACGGCCTAGAATGGACGCTTTGCAAATGCGCTACGGGCAATAAAGTCGCCCCTTTTTCCACTCATCTACGACGAAGCTTCCTTTATTCTACATTTTATGGTGCCGAGAAACCCGGGAGTTTTGTGAACCAAGCGACCCGACCACGAAAGGACTTCAACAGCAACGAAGATGGATCGGATCAAGGGCAAACGAGCGACCCAACGAGCCTTGCACACGCGTCTCCGTAACGAGGCAAGTCAACTCATTCAATCGAGTCAGTTTAGCGCCCCTGCGCTTCGAGTGCTACACGACAGACTGAAGAACTGCAACGACGGACTACGTGTGCTCAACGAACAGCTAGAGGAACACCTCACGGACGAGCAAGCAGCCGAGGACTACCTGTCGGTCTCGGAGTATGAAGACACCGCGGCAGCGACGTTGTCCCTTCTCTCTTATCACATCGAACAACTTCAGCCTGAAACGACGGCGGACCGAGGCCTGACAATGCGCAGCGACGTTGCAACCCCAGGTACGACTTCGGGAGATCGTTCCGTCGGTGATGCCTCAAGACTGGTTGCCGGTGCTTCAAGACTACCGAAGCTTGACTTAGTTCACTTCAACGGAGAAGTGCTACAGTGGCAGCCGTTCTGGGATGTATTCAAGCATGCCGTTCATACAAACGCCGGTCTAACGAACGTCGACAGATTCCACTACCTGAAATCCCTTCTGGTTGGACAAGCGGCCAAAGCGATCGAGGGAATTCAAGTGACTGTTGCTTCATATGCCGATGCCACCGAAATTCTAACCAACCGCTTCGGAAACACCAGGATCATCGAGCAGAAGTACTTGGAAAACCTCAGAACACCCAAGCCTGTACGATGCTCCACTGATGTGACCGCCATGAGGAATCTCCTAGATACGGTGACCATACACGTGAGAGGTCTCAAGGCTCTTGGACGATCGAAGCTTTCATACGCTGCGATGCTTGTCGAGATTCTGACCAAGGTGATCCCCAATGACATCGTGGTGGAACATTACAAGCGACAGAGCTCACTGCAAAGGCCCAACGAGACTCCGTCGTCATAAACGGAGCTACAGCAGCTGTTGGATCATCTACGGCTGGAGGTAGAAGCCCGTGAGAAACGCGGGCAACAGGAGACCTGTGTGCGCGACACACCTGAAGGAAGGCGTGACAGGAGACCCAGTGCGACGCCTACAGCTTCTGTTTTGCACAGAGAATCTAACAAGACGACAGGTACTTGTTCTTTCTGCCTTTCTCCAGCACATGCTACGGAAGCGTGCACCTCTACCTTAAGTTTGCATGAGAAGAAAAGCTGTCTGGCCAGATCGGGTAGATGTTTCAAGTGCACAATATCAGGTCACCGCTCCAAAGATTGCCGACGCAACATCCGATGCGCTAACTGTAAAGGGAAGCACGCAACAGCTGTTTGTGACCCTAACTACGCGCGAACGAAGAAAGCAAGTGAACGCCCGAGCCCAAGCTTGCATGCTGCCGCTGAAGCGTCTCCAGACAGCTTGTTTGAGAATGACGTATTACTGCAGATGTTCCGAGCATGGGCTCTAGGTGACCACAGTTCTTGCTTCATAAGAGGAGTACTCGACAACGGAAGTCAAAGATCGTTTATTAGAAAATATATATCTCGAAAATTAAGCCTGCCCATAATGAAGAAGGTAGATGTAGACGTGAAAGCGTTTGGTGGTTCCAGTGGCGCGCCAAAAGAGCAACTCAACTTAGTCAAGGTTACGTTGATGAGCCAGTTTGACAGCTTCAAGCACGAAATCGAGGCATTAGAGGTTCCTTTTATTTGCGATCATTTGATTGAACCTCCGGAGTCACACGCATTTGTGCAGACGCTTGTTGCTGAAAATAAGTTTATTGCTGACTTTGTATCGCTACCTGGCCTAAAGACAGAAGTCGGCATTAGCTTACTCATTGGAGCCGATCAAATATGGAAGATAGTGCTTAACGACGTTTGTTCGCACGAGGAAGTCACCGGACTAGCTGCGATCAACACTAAGCTCGGCTGGACCTTTCAAGGACCAGTTCCATGTGATGGGCGCATTTTTAAGGAAGCCAGCACGCACGTTTGTGTACTCCGAACGAGTTGCGCAGAATCTAACGTGTCTGTAGCCCTACAACAATCCTGGGATCTAGACAGCATAGGCATTTCAGACCCTTCTTCTAACGACGACCAAGAAAATGAAGTGGTACGGCAATTCACGGAGAAAATTGCTTTTAAAAACGGGAGATATGAAGTAGCGCTTCCGTGGAAGCGCGTCCAGACAGATCTCGGAGACAACCGAAGTGTTGCAGTTAGACGCCTACAAGCTTTAGTGCGGAGATTTGGAAACAACGAGGAACTCATTCAGCAATACGACAAAGCAGTCAGACAGTATGTACTGGATGATCACGCTGAAAAAATCAACGGATCACAATCGGCAGAGAGATGTTACTATATGCCACACCATGCAGTTATCAGAGAATCATCCTCGACGACGCGGCTGAGGGTGGTTTTCGATGCTTCGTCACACGCACGTGGAGCAGCGTCTCTGAACGAATTATTAGAAAAGGGACCGAAGATCAACAACAACATGGTCAAGATGTTGGTGAATTTCAGGCTCCACAAGATTGGACTTACTGCCGATGTACAAAAGGCCTTTATTCAAATCGGCATTCACGAGCCTGATCGAGACGCCTTACGGTTCTTATAGTTTGACAGCCCACCGATGCCGAGTGAACCTACACCAAGAATTGTGGAATATCGAATGACACGAGTGCCATTTGGAACCACGGCAAGTCCATTCCTCTTGACAGCGATGCTCCAGTACCATTTTAGTCACGTCGATCCTCAACTGAGATCAACGGCAATGCAACTTGCTGAGAACTTCTACGTTGACGATCTCGTCACAGGAGTTAGTTCTTCAAACGAAGCCTTCCGCTTCTACAAAGAATCAAATCTCATCCTGAGCAGAGCTGGCATGAAGCTGCGGAAATGGTCCACTAATGATGATGAGCTCAGACGACACATCACTAATGGATTGGACTCCGGCCCAGCAGCACCTGTTACCAAGGTTCTTGGTTTGCTATGGGATGCGAAAGCTGACAAGCTTCTTCTAAACATGGATTCCCTGTTGGAGCTTCTCAAAGAAAGGAACAACACAAAGAGATGTGTCCTCCAGACGACAGCACGGTTTTTCGACCCATTAGTTTGGCTATCACCATTCAACATTAGGATGAAAGTGCTCTTTCAAAGATTGTGGGAGCACGGTACAGCGTGGGAAGAAGTTATGCCTGAGCCACTTAAAAATGAGTGGGAAACTTGGACCAACGAACTGAAAGGATCTCAGCCCTTCTCACTTCCCAGGTGTGATCTCAAGTTATTACTTGACAAGCCTACAATCTCACAGCTTCATGTATTCGCGGATGCCAGCTCTTGTGCTTACGGTGCCGTCGCTTATTTCAGACTTGAAGATCGATGCGGTAACTTGGGCGTTCAGCTTCTCTTTTCGAAGTGTAGAGTGGCTCCAATCAAACGAATCACGTTACCACGTTTGGAACTGGTAGCCGCTGTTCTAACTTCTAGAGTCCTAAAGTTCTTGCAGGAAGCTCTAAAATGGAGGCACTGGGAGATGGAAGAGCACATGTGGACGGACTCAACTGTAACGCTTTGTTGGATCCAAAGCTCAGCCACCAAGTGGAAGCCATTTGTTTCCAACAGAGTCAACGAGATCCGTCAAGCAACAGATCCAGGCCAGTGGCATCACTGTCCGGGAACACAAAACCCAGCCGATCTGCCGACGCGGGGACTTTCAATAACAGACCTTCGAAATAGCCAGCTCTGGTGGGAAGGACCAGACTGGCTTCGACGTCCGGCAGGTAGTTGGCCAAGATCGCCTGACAATCGAGATTCTGGAGCTATAGACGAACAAGTTGCGTCCGAGTTAAAGACAAGCGTCCCAATACTGTTGAACGTCACAACAAAGCCACTTTTCAATGTCGACAGATTTAGTTCTTGGTTGCGGATCACAAGAGTCACCGCATGGGTAAAGCGCTTCGTGTACAACTGTCGATCGCCCATGTCTCATAGGGAAGGAGGACTTACAGCTACTGAACTTCAAGAAGCAGAGAAAGTCTGGTTCAGGCAAACCCAGACAGAAACTTATGCCAAGGAGAGAGCCCAACTCGAAGTTGGACAAGACCTCGACAAGACGTCCTCAATAAGAGACCTGAATCCCTTCATCGACGAGAAGGGCGTCATGAGGATCAAAACTCGCCTTCAGAACGCCGACGTCACGTACAACGAGATGACGCCTGTGCTACTACCGTGCAACCACGCGGTCACGCGTCTCATCTTTTTTCAAGCGCATAAAGCTGTGCTCCATGGTGGTGTCGGTGATACCTTAACTGAGCTCCGCACCCGGTTCTGGGTGCCCAGAGCGCGACAAGCAGTGAAGCGAGTGCTACGAAAGTGCGTTATTTGTGCGCGGTTCCGAATCAAGGCTGGGAGTGCACCGGTAGCCCCACTTCCCGGTGATCGTGTGTGCTATTCGCGCCCTTTGAAGTTACGGGAGTTGACTTTGCAGGGCCAGTGTTCGTGAAAGATTTTAATGGCATTAAGGTGTACATAGCGTTGTTCACGTGTGCAGTTGTCAGAGCAATTCATCTTGAGTATGTGTTGGACTTACCGCAAACGCTTTCGTCATGGCATTCAAAAGATTTTGTGCAAGGCGGGGAATACCGCGAATAGTGTACTCTGACAATGCAACCACATTTAAGAAAACTGCACGTGAATTAGCTCACATGCACCAGTTGTTGAGGAAAGATGAAGTCAGCCAATATTGCTCCACCCACAGCATAACGTGGAAATTTATTGCAGAGAGAGCTCCTTGGTGGGTGGCTTTTGGGAGCGGTTAGTTCGTATTGTGAAAATGTGTCTTCGCAAGTCGTTGGGAAAGGCATCTGTTGATTCACAGCAACTGAGCACTTTGCTGACTGAAACTGAAGCTGTTGTCAATTCCAGACAAATATCTTACATTTACTCTTCCTCTAGCGAGCCAGAAATCTTGACTCCTCATTTTTTACTAGGTAGCCGTCTCTTGTCAAAACATAAAGCTTCAGACGAACGGGGAAAAACGAATACTGAGTTGCTCACTTTGTGGGTCCACAGGCAGCTAATAATAGAACAACTGTGGATGCGATGGCTTCGTGAATATCTCCTCACACTCCGAAGCGTTCATTCGAGGAAACCATCAAAGATTAACAGCATAAAGAAAGGGGACGTGGTGATTATTCACGAGGACAATGCTCCCAGACTGTTCTGGAAAATTGGTGTAGTAAGTGAATGCGTTCAAAGTAAAAACGGCATAGTTCGTGCGTGTAAAATTAAAATACCCAATGGCTCGCAGCTGTTCAGGCCCGTGCAAAAAGTGTACCCTCTAGAACTCGCCAGCTCAGGCCCCGGAGTGTGAAATATTAGAAGAAAAGGACGACGATGAGACTAGCGCATGTTTGAGCGAGCGGCTCGTGGCTCGCGCTGAACTGAATTTGGAACGGCCTAGAATGGACGCTTTGCAAATGCGCTACGGGCAATAAAGTCGCCCCTTTTTCCACTCATCTAAGACGAAGCTTCCTTTCTTCTACAGAAGCCCTATGATTTCCACGTTCATGTTCCTTCCGTGCGGCCTAAGTTCAAGAATTTCCTTTTTGGCGTCAGTCAGTTGTCTAGCCATTTCTTGGTTTTGTTTCACAATCTCTTTGTTTTGAGTCATCACCTCTGTTAGTTCCCTTCGAAAGTTCGCAACATCTTTCTTAAACTCTTCAAAGGCCACATTCATGAATTCGACAGATTCACGCATTTTCCCGACCTCCAATTTAACTTCTAAGTGAGTCTCCAATTTTACCAACCTGAGCTTTGATGTCAACTGCGAAGGCATCAAGCTTGGTGGCTAATTCACTGATGGCTTTGACGACCTCTTTGATACTAGTAGGATCCTTCTCAGAAAGCGCCTTCGCTACGTCATTAATACGACCAATAGGTGCGCCTGCCATATAGCTAAGAGAGCCGAGCTACAGCTCTGGAGCAAGTTACCCCAAAACAATGCAACACTTCACAAAAGACACACCACACAATCACCTATGGCAGCGGCAGCATCGGCACTGGACAGTAGGCAACAAAAGGTGCACACCAACCTGAAAAACAGAGGAGCGCTGTTAGCCTGCGTCCGTGAGCCGCCGCCGCCGCTGCCAAAGTGAGCAGCTGCACGCCCACCAACCGCCGAAGATAAGATTTGGGAACTGCGTCCGCTGTTGACAGATGGCGGGAGCAGCACTGACGTCCGTGCGCGGGAAGAACTATGCTTTCACTTCCAGAAATGGGCTGTGTCGCGCCAAAGGACGTCGTCAGACCGTCGATGCACGCCAGCCAGTAATTGCAGCAGGGCCTGAATCCAAGGCAGCATGACAAGTATTCCCTTGGAACGTGGAAATGCTGGTCGTCCACTGAAAAACAGACGAGCGCTGTTAGTCTGTGTCCGTGAGCCGCAACCGCCGCTGCCAAAGTGAACACTTCGTGCGCCCACTTGTTCACTCTTCACTGCGTGCGCCCACTTGTTCCAATCTTGCCATGTACCTGTTCAAAATAACTTCTTCCTCGTCTCCTTTTCTTGACCTTGTCATTCTTGACACTCCGGAAAATAATTTCGTTGTATCTAACCTAACCACAAGGTAATTTTGTGGAGAAAAATAACAGGACAGCGGGAAACAATTTCCACAAATTGGTGAAGTCTTGTTGCAATATAATGCGCCGAAAAATGTGTTATAGTTCATTTCTGCTTAATAAAAACTTTTTCCTATAAAGTTCAAGCTAACTTCCTTATTCGACATAACTGGTGACATAGTTGGTTATTACACTTATTTGACATGTCTAGATTTTACTACGAATGCCAGCATTCTATTGAAGCAACAAGACGAATTATTCATTTTCACACGTCGTAACTCTAGTCTGAACCTATTTTTCCCCGCAAATATGTGTTCATTAATAGACACATGGATATTCGAGCCCCATTTTCCAACCAATCATGATATATCATTGTGAACCTTTACGCAGCCATAAGGGCGTTTCGATTACTGAAACAGCCTTCGTACGCCCATATTTCTGACAATTTTTTTCGCAGGGTGTAAATGCGACACAAACGCCCTTTGCACACCCTTATTTCAAAGAAGGGAGCATGAAGGGCATAAGTTCATATATAACACCCTAATGACTTGCAGGGCGTGGAGGTGTTTCTTGAAATGTTACACCTATACATATTTGTGAAGAAGTTTCGATATGTTACCCCGGCTAATGTTTTAGGATCTCAAGCCTCAGTTACAATTTACAGCTGCGAGCAGCGACATTCCGTTTTTTCTCTCGATTCTGATTGTTCTACGCACACACCTACTGCTACAACATTTTATGATATAGCAGGCATGTACCAAATGCCACAGTTGCATCGGGTACTTTGCCAGGGTGGGCGGTGAATTATAGCTGTAGGTCTTCCCTGGAAGAACTAGCTATGGGATTTCCTTTATAGTGCTTCAGAAGAAAGAGGGGAGCGGGGAGGGGGGGCCACTTTATTTATATTTTCGAAGGGGTGCCGGCCCAGTGGTCTCGTGGTTATGGTGCTCGACTGCTGACACGCAGGTCGCGAAATCGACTCCCGGCCACGCCGGCCGAATCGTCGATTGAGGCGAAAATGCTTGAGGCTCTTGTACTTAGACATAGGTGCACGTTAGAGAATCCCAAATGGTCGAAATTTCCGGAGCCCTCCACTACATCGCCTCTTATAATCATATCGCAGTTTCGGAACGTTAAACCCCAACACTTACTAATGTAATATATTTTTGAAAGCGTATTGGGGTCTGTTTACTTAAACATGCCATTAAACTTTTGCCATAAGGGTGCAGCTTTCATATTGCACCCTTGGAAATTGACGCATAAATTGTGTAAATCAGAGACGTATGCCCCTGAAAAGGGTGTAATCTTGCTTGTTATGCCCCTTCCGTGGGGTCTATGAGTGTGAGCTATATAGATCATAAACGCCTATATAAGTCTAACATTGTTTGCAGTGCATATATACACGAGTGTTTTTTTTTTCACGCAGCATCATGTTAAAGAGCAGCGCCCAATGACATGCGAAGTTATCTTACGTTTAGGAAATTCTTGATATCTTCTGGTGAACACTGAAGTCCCTCAGGTGTTTCTAGTTCTCCATAAGGCCGTGCTAAAGTTGGTATTTGAGGCTTCGGTACAGCTTCCTCATGTTTGACATCTGCATACGGAACGTAGTCGTTATAATAATGTTCTTTTTTCTGAATTTAGGCGCCTTGTTTAAGAGCAAATGCGTGGACGCAACATAATGAAAATGAACTTAGTCGAGAAGTCCAGGATAGTCTCACTGTAGACTATCCCGGACTTCCAGCCACTAACTACACCCTGCAGCTTTGCTTCCAATCACGCAATTCATTTGACCAGATTGTAAGTTTGGTGCAATACATTGCCTCACCTCATATGGAAGCGCTCATAGAGCAAGGTTCAAGAAAAAAAGGGCTGTACCAGCATTTGCTCAGGCCATAAGTCACTCATGATTCAAACCACTATGACCAACTCTGACTCAGACCCAGATCAGATCCAGAGTCCGGCTGAATAATCTTTCCGTGAGTGAGCCCGAGTGATTCGGATTTAGAATATTTTAAGTGGGGCTGAATCTCAATGAGTTCTAAGCACACAATATATTTATTTTTCACTAAATGTTTTCGCGAGCCTATGGTGCTACCTACTTGTCAAGATTGCTATCAGCTTTACGTCCGCTCATTTTCACAACCAAACATATTCAACTAAGATTTGCCCACGCATATTTAGACGCACTGTCGTTGATATGCCAGCTGAATGTGTATTGCTCAGAGACCTGAGTTATGGGAGGGGGACGTGTTGCCTTGACGAACACCCGAAACACTTTCACTGAATGCAGTTATTAAAAATGTACCTTGTGAATCGTGTGTTTCCATAAGACGGCGTTACTGGATAAGAACCACTACAACTCGGAGTGGAAGGTACGAGATGAAAAGGTGCCCTTAGTCCGCCTTTCATGCGACATGGTGGCGTTAAGGACCATTTATACAGTAAACCAGAAAAGGTATTTATATGCTAAGGCACTCAAAAGTAGACTAATTCTGAGAGACCCAGCCGTGAGTTCGAGTCTGAGTGAGTGTGGTTCAGAAAAAATTTAGTGAGTATACCCGAGTCAGTCCGTGCGAGAAGACATTTTGCTGAATGCGAGTCCGCGTCAGTCTAGCTAAAGAAAATTTTCGTGATTCTCAGTACGTCTGAGCTCAAAACCGGGAATATAATTCTTCAGTGAGTCTCAGCGAGCTCCACTATTTTGCCGAACAATGGTTAAGACATCAACAAACCTGTAGTTTATGTGATACATTTGCACACAGACCATGTTAACCTTGTAAAGCCCACCGTATCATATTTGATACGCTAAATATAGTGCCTCAAAAAAAGTAAAAAACCTGTCAAAGCTTCATGGAAAAGCCGTTATTGCATATTTAACATGCTGTAATGAAGTTACAATGACTTACTCATTTAATCAAATTAATGAATTATTTTAATTAAGAGTAATTAGGTTATGTTCGAAATAAAATTTCACCCCTTTTTTTCTTAGAATCAACTCTACAAGAAGAGTAAATATGGTGAGTGTTTTCTCACAATTTTTCCCAAGGCATAATGCCTTTTGGGCATTACAAGGATAATGAAAGTGACAAGATAGCGGAAGAAATAAGTGGTGACTTATGTACATATAGGCACAAAGGTAGGCTTGAACGAGTTTCCTGTGGCCGGCTACTCTACAACGGGGAAGAGAGGACGGGAACTAGAAGAGTAACATTAGACGATGGTTAGTTAGGAGACAATACACTCTGCCATTTTGGGGCTACCTGCGATACATTAGTGGTGCAGGTCACGACACATCTCAGTGTCCCTTTCTCACTTTCTGTCACTTTGGAGTGGTTCTAATGTCGCGCATCCAGTCCAGTAGCTTGCAGGGAAGATATGATTGCTCCTAACAACTGTTTCGCTGTTGGCTCCAGGCCAAGAACCTAACACAGCCTTATCGGTTATCGCTCTACTAGGAAACCGTACAATCGAGCAAATAACTTCTCACGTTCCCCGTCGAACGCTGGGCATGCACAAAATAAACCCTAAAGTGTTTCTGATAATTTACATTGACCGCAAACAGGGACGGTGTCACGGCAGCCGATGAAAACCTTGGCAGGCGATGATGTTACATAACGTCTTCTGAAGGCAAACCCAAGACGAATCCGGTGCATCATTCTTTCAAAGTTTCTATTAATTTCGGAAGAATGCTAACTCAACTTCCGACACCAAACAGCCTTTCGAATTCTTACGAATGCCATTCGAACTCCTAGATGTTGCACATACGTCAAATTGCTTCACTGATACCGTGTATCGCAGAAACCGTTCACGTTTGCCTAGGTAGACGATCTCCTTGTAGCAAGCTCATCCTTCGAAGAGCATGCGAAACACATCCGCCTTCTCTTTGAGAGGTTGGCATCCAACGAAGTCGTCATCAACACCGGGAAGAGCAAGTCCGCAGTGCGCGCTTTCGCATTCCTCGGTCCTTATGTAGAAACCAATGACATCCGCCCATTTCCCCACAAAGTGAAGGCAGTCGTAGACGTTCCCAAGCTGACATCGCATATCAAGCTCGCAACTTTCTTGGTCTGGTCAATTTTCACTGGCGCTTTGTCAGAAACTGTGCCGCGCTCCTGGAACCACTCGATCGTTTGCTTTGGGGCAAACAATCTGCCACGCTAACACGGAACAGTGCTACGGATGACGTTTTCCTTGCCCCCTAAGCGTGCCTTGGCCGAAGCCACCCTCCTCGTGCACACAAATCCGGACTGTCTCTCACGCTGATGACCGGCTCATCAAGATCTGAAGTAGGAGCGGTTCTTCAACGGAAGTTGATAGAGATTGCCAACCACTTGCCTTCTACTCGAAACGCAGGAACCCCGCCCAATTGCATTGCAGTGTGGTCGGCTTTGCATTATATTGTGTTCGGTAAGGTGTGTAATGGCTTTCTCTTCCAAGGGGAGTATTTCGCCCTTTTTTAAGTACCACAACCTGCGCCAGACGCGTAGTCTCAAGCATCGCATCGTAATGGTCATGCTATATTAGCCATTTACAAAACATCAAAATTCTACATAGGCATCCAGTTTTCTGCAGAATTAAGAAACCAAAACACTTCATGAGTTCGCCTGAACCCCCTTTATCATAAACAAACATGGCGGATACCCAATATCTGGCAGGAAAGACGTTATTGCGGATAGCATTAAAAACTAACGTCTAACATCCAGACCACCTTTCGACAAAGAGAATGCCAGGAGTTATTAAAAACAATGTTTTACTGACACTCGCACTGCGCGCTGTAACAGGCTTGTCGGCATTCTGGCAATGCACGACGATCGGGTGCGTGAGGTTCTTATCGCAATTTCATTTGTTCAGTGCATGACAAGAGTGGTGAAGGTGAAAAATGCATAGAATGTGGCTAGTGTAGCTATAGAAGCAAAATTAGTCTACAAAAACGCATCTCTTCTAGCAAATTGCTCTAGCGGCAGCCATAAGCACAATGTGTTATCCTAAACTTACTGTGTCAGTACGTCATCGTCACATTGTAAATACCAATGGTAACGACGTGGTTTTATATATAAACACACTTCCTGTTTAGAATAACTGATAGCTGAGCCAATTGGTGGGTATTGATGTGAAAAGCATAGGGTGTATGAACACGGACACAAGAAAGAAGTCAAGGTATTGGCGTTTGCTGTCTTAGCCATGGGGTGGAAACTCCTATATCTCCGATGGGACGCGCTCTCGCATGCTGATGCGCTGCAGCAGCGCCGTTTCCACCACTGGCAGCTGCCGGGAATGTACAAGAAAAAATTCCCAAACAAAACATTTCTGTCATGACGTCACTGATGAGGTCAGTAAATAGAGGGAAAGGGTGCGAAACAGAGAGGAGGAGGGTTGCCGCGGAGCTCTCCTCGCCCGCTTCGCAGGCAAGGGCAATGTGTTCGTGCTCTCTGCAGGTCCGCTAACCGCTCGGGCGGCCAGCGGACCAGCAATTTAGCTAACCATTTTTTAAACTTGGTTTGTGTGTTGTGAAGTGGACAAACTAAAGCTGACCAATTTCTCAATGAAATAAAACTCGGTTAACACAAGTAAATACAAGTAAAATTTAAATGTTTTTTTAATCACGCGTCTCGTACTGAAAAAGAGAGACATACACATAGTGCGAAAGTGTCAATCTGCAAAATCAGCTTTAATTCACAACTGAAATATGTACATAATGAACAAACAATGAACCAAGAATATCCTAATCAGGGCGAAAACTATGAACAATCCCGAGGAGGCCACGTCGTACTTGACTCAATCACGTCTGTTATGACGGCGCACATAATTTTCTTGCATAACTTGAGTGCCAAACAGAACAGAAGTTCAGGGGAAGGTCGAAGCTTGAAGGGAGGAGAAATTCTTCAACAGGCAATGCTGCTGGAGTAAATGTTTCGGCAATTTCACTTGTCTTCATCAGGGCAGCAGCATTGCCTTGACGAAGAAAAGCCTACTTGTCAAAACTTTGGCCTCAGCGACATTCCCTGTTAAACGATTTCTCAAAGCATCAGTGAGTCCATTACATGTATTTCAGTTTCCAACTGGCTACAAAGCTTCCAGCTGGCTATACGCATTTTCATAAACAGGAAGGAGCCTATAATTGCTTCACATCATTTGAACTACATGTCAAAAGTAAAAGATGAACTAACTGCGCAGCATAACCAAAACGCATTCAAGCCTTTCATTAAACGCATTCGCCGGCAGCAGGTAGACTGTCGTCATGACGAATTAGTCTAGCGACACTGCGCTTAATCAATCCAGTCAGGCTGGCAGAAAACTGGGTTTGCTGATGAGCTCATGCAAAATGAATACCTGCTCAAATATTGGGCCTAAATATTTGTGTTCACCCGTTGTCACTCGGAAACCTGAAAACCTTCGCGGAAATGGAAATCCCTGGGTTAACCCACCACAGAACCGCGCAAACATGTGGTGCGCCGAATTAGCCGCTTCGTCTAATGCATAGTTGACCTGCTCGACGGTGCTCACTGCGGCTTCCCCTCACTGCACGCTACATCAAATGTCTTATATTTCCTGTATTCATACTTAGCATGCCAACCGAACGAGATAACCGAGCGCGATCCAACTTGTGGTATCGCTGAGCGAGTGGCAAGGGTGAGCGAAGGCCAGCGCTACGATTACAAGTGAACCAGTTCCCGCGCCTTCGCCCGATTAACAATTCACGAAATAAGAAATAAAAAAGACAAAGAAGCAAAACAAGGCTTCTTTAAAGTACAATCACCTTTCTTTATTTGTAAAAACTCGTGAGAGACAATAAATGCACGTCAACATGACTTCATTCAACCAGCTCTCAGGATGCCCGGCAACCGTTACGAACGCGCCAATGTTCCTTGAAACCGAAACTGGTGCCGAGTTTCCTGAGCCTGTCTCGGCTTCTCGCTTGTGTCCGTGTTTCCACACCCTGTCTTCTTCACATGGACGCTTCTTTAAGCGTTTTCTTATCGCATAATAAATGGCATACCAGAAAATACCGCAAGCACAACTTGTGCTCTCTAAACCACGCAACAATGACACTAATAGACAAATGAAACTGTTAGCATTAATATGAAATCCATGCCCGGAGAATAGTTTAAGGTACCTTACACTATTCATTAAAGCTTTTATATCTTCTTCGATGATTAGGAGACATGCTTCTTTGCGTCTTGCAACTATCTTAGCTTTAGGTTCGGTTTTTGTTTCTTGGTTACCACAATCTTTCTTGAGACACATTTGCCATCCTTTCTTCTGTGGAGACCCTCGTTGCACGCGCACTTTCCATAGCCTCTCTTCTTGCACAGCCACTCATTTTGTTTATCAACATTGTCGCAATACAGTTGAGGAATATTGTCATTACTGTGGCAGAATTGCGGTTCTTTGTCCTCTGGACATGCTAAATGAAGATAAAATAGGAAACGAAATAAGATATCTATAGTTCTTTGTTCTCAACGAAGCGCAGATAGCTGTCCATTTTAGGTTCAAGATATTTGCGCAAATATGGCTGATTTCAGTTTTAGAGGGGGTATTTCGGATTTACTATATAATCGCGTAATAGCAAGCTTGGAAAAAGCCCTTTCACTTTGTGTCAGCAGGCATAGTGATAACGTCATCAGAAGTGACGTTGTGGCACTATTGGGTATTTATTTTGAAAGTGCGCCATAAAAAACTCAACCTTTGAAAGCATGGATTCTTTGTCAGCGTAGTGTATCTCTAGCTCTCACCATACTGTTACTGCTTAAACAGAACAGGATTCTCATAAGATCACTAAAAGGGCTTGCGTAGGTTTCAAATACTGAGTCATACATCTTGCTTCGTTAGGTGTGGCTGCTGTGCAGGTTATGTTTATGTGTGTGTGACAGCCTAAAATTGATCTGCGATTCTGCCCTCGTAGTTCTTCGAGTGAGCTCCTCGAGAGAGTACCAGACTAAATTGCATATGATGACTGTAGGGCAAAGGCCTCCTCTGTGTCTCACAATTAATCCAGTCCTGTGCTTCCTGTGTCCGGGTCATCAAGATAACCTTAATCTTTGCTTGCCTTCTATTCAATTCTGGTCCCTTACTCATGAAGGCCGGGAACCATACTTGCTTTTGACTATATCTCCTATCCAAGCACGATTTCTCTTCTGGATTTAAACTTTGATGTCATTAACACGCTTTTGTTCACTGCCCCCATTCGTTCTCCACTTGGCTCCTCACGGCACACCGAACATTTTTCCTTTCACTGCGATCTACGTCTTACTCAATTTAGTCGTCTTTACGTTCTTCAGTTGTGCTGGCAATGACCCACTGATGACTGTGTAGTCGTCGCCAGTGTCTATCAAGGAGGTTGCCGTGTGGCCCTCAATATAAACGTCAACCTCGGGGACACGTGGGCAGGAGTTGCGCTTTGGTTTTGGGTTCGGGTGACGGCGTTGTCGGGTACTCTGTTGTTGCGCCTTGCCGCTGCCATTTTAACTGGAGAGGCACTTATGCCACGGTGTTATCGCTCCATCGTTGTCGTCGTCGTAGATGATGTGGTGTCTTCACATATGCTCGTTGGTGGAGGGTCTTTGGCTTTTCGTCCTGGAGCAACCTCACCTCCAAAGATTTCTGGTTTCACTTCCCCTGGGGGTATTGCGGTTCTTCATTACGCCGCCGTGGTGTGGCTGAGACCCTGTGACGCGAAGCGTGGGGATGAAAGCAAAGGTGAACGGCTGGACATGTACCCTGTACAGGACAAGTAGTCCGACTGCCGGAGGTCGCTGTCCAGGGCGTGATTGCGGTGCCCTAGAGAAGCCATGCAGTCCCCTCTGCCTGTAGGGGCAGTGTCGAAAGATGTGGCCGAGCTCACCGCAGTGTAAGCACAGCCGATGGTCGTCGGAGTCCTCCAGGCGTCGCATTTCTTGGGATCGGGCGCCGCTCGAATGTAGGGCGGAACGGGAACTAGGGGATCGCGGTTTGGGGCTGCTGGTTCTCGTCGAGGGGGGCTGCGTACTTCTCGTCGGAGCGGGCGACTGTTCGTTGCTACGGCGTATGTCATGGCTTCGGCCTCTGTTCGAGTCATCGCTGACGCAGAGCCAAGCGCCTGCTGGACTTCTCACCCACAACGTCCAAGCGAGATATGCTTGGGAGCTGTGAGGGAGACGGCAGCAGTCTCCGTAGTTGGCTTGGTGACGCGCTTGCGATAGGGAGACGTTACAATGTACACAGGAACAGTGTTGACAGGACGGGCGCAATGTTCAACTGGAACCAACTAGGCCCTTTCGTCACATTACTCCGCAGTTCCTCGCAAACCACTTCACGAAAAACTTCCCTCAAGTCGTTGGTGGTGGTGACTGGTTCCGATTAGTGGGAATTAGGCTGAAGCGAACCGTTGAGTTGCCGAGTCCGGGCATCCAGAGTCCTTACGATGGTGTGCTCTTGAGCGAATTCAGCGACTGTTTTGGGGGGATTTCTTATAAGGCCAGCGCAAATCGACTCTCACTCCTCGCATTAGGTATCCCACCTTTTTGCCTCTGGCATGTTTTGGTATCCTCGCCGAAAAAGGCGTTTCATTTTTTCGATTTATATTTTAGAGTCTCATTAGGTTGTAGGGTACTTGATTCTAGCAGCAGCTGGGCCCTTTGTTTTCGCATATTGCTGGTCAAGGACTTGAGCCCCTCATTCCTTATTAATCCCGAGATGGCTAAAGCGATTTCGTGGTTTTCGTGCCGTGTTTTAGCGCCCCCCCCCCATCCAGGGAAAAAATATATCGCAACTTCACTTATTCATCGCACCTGTTGATGGTAGCCACCCGCTCGGACTGGTTTAGCCTTTCTTCCGGGTCTTCAGCGAAGTAACCTTCCAAAGTTGTAGGCACGCAGGGCTGTTGCAGAATGACAAGGGCGGATGTCAGCTGGATGCTCATGGTGGAAGCTTCTTTCGGGGTCGCGTGGGGTCCGCTAGCAGTCCGAGCTCAGGCGGCAGGTTTCAGAGACGCTGGCTGCTACGAGTATCCGTGTTTTCAGTGTCCTTCTCTGTGGTGGTTGTTGCAGGATGGGTCTTGTACATACCCAGCACCTCCGCCAAATGTCACGTAGCAGTGACAGCAGTCCGCATACACGAAACTGGTAGGCTCGCAAAATAGAAGAGAATCCGTTTATTAGGTGGACTTGCCCTCAGTCAGAGAAACTGTACAGCTCGGCTTCGACGGCGGCGAACAACATGCTCGGCAGCAGCTGGGGAACAGAATACCAGCTATAATCACTCGGGCTCAATTTTAAGGCGATAGTGAACATTCAAGATACGCCCCCGAAAGCAGCTAGTACATTCGCCAGCAGTCTAGGAGTATCTCGAAGCCACCTTGTGGGGCCGCGATCCTTCCAGATAAATCGCGACGCGTCTCTATAATGATCCGAGATGATAAGGCCGCTATAGGCATGCACAAAACGCACTGTAAAGCGCTACGCGGCAGTAGCCACAGCGGGCACCGAAATATTCGGTACAACATATGAGCTTGCAGAAAAGCTTATTTTTTAAGTATTACGTGTCCTGGAGCAATAGTCGGCCCATCTGAAAGATATGCATAAGTCACTCATCAATCATTTGAGACGGCGCTTTTGTTTCTGATTGGTCTAACAAGGCTGCAAATAAGTAATTGGTCACTGTAACGTGATAAAAAATATTGGGGGACGCTGAAGCTTCGCCTTCAGGAGTTGAACGCGGTAGCGATGTCCTGCCTCTAGTGCGTAGTTCGACCATTTATTGCATACTTCTTTATGGATATTGTTACTCGAGAAGTTGAGATTGTGCATTACTGCAATGCAATTGACAAAGTACAAAGTCGTCGCATAGCCGCAGCACGCGGAGCTTTGGTGTCTGCCTTCTCTGCCTCCGTTTTGCGTGGCCGCCCACGTTGTCGTGCTCTACCTGACACTGATGCCCAACCAAAACTCATCAATGAGGAAGACAGCGCAGTGTGTTTGGCGCTTGTAAACGACACAGAATCCATCACAAGCGTGTCAAGGGCCCGGTGGCGTGAGAGAACGTCCGTGGGCGTGACATTTTTTTCGAAGTATCAGTGCACCCATTACGTGTGTGTAACAGAATGAGCGCACTAAGGTGTGTGCCTTATGTGAGGAGTAGCATAATTGAAATCAGGATAAATTATGCGCGAGAAACTTTTTCGAATTTGCGATGCGCCCACTAGGTGGTCTTAACGAAATGGGCCTTTTGTACTTAGTGGTTGGCTTTAAACCACCAATTCTTTATGATATTCACATGGTGTGACGCCCGATAGCAATGTACGCTTGTACCACGCAATATTACTAGGATATTACATCTAGTACCGTATCACCTGTATACAGGACGCGTATGTTTATAAAACATAAAAGTTACTTATTTTGCAGTTCCAAGCAGAGGCGTGGCTGTGTGGTAGAACACCTGCTTGCGAAGTAGACAGCCTGGGTTTATTTTATTTAGTAGCATTCTTGAATTTTCAGTCCCTGACAAGATGATGATTTTTCGCGCACAACGAACGACGCCGACACCGGAGTTTCTGCAAAACAATCTCTTTAACGCTATAGCGTTAAAACGTGTTTGGTCCATCAGTCATAGGAATCGGTACCACACTAAAGTCAACTGTGTCTTTACATCACTACTAGATTTTTACAGCGAGAGCTCTCATGATGTCGCAACAAGGACCCTTTTTAGAGCCGTAGTGGTCCGCCACCGCCGCTGGTGTCCCTACCTATTATCACATGAAATAAGAAAAAAACTAAATAAGAACAAATATCCAGGACGAAACCGGGTTTGAACCTGGGTCCTCTTCATGGGAGCCCAGTACTCTACTTCGGATCCATGCCTGTGCCTGGAAGTGCTTTGCAAAAATACACTATACGTCAGGCTTGCGCGAAAAGCGTAGCACAGTCACAGTGAAAGCTGAAAGAGCGGTGCTTTAGAGCCCGTTACAACTATCTTGGGGCTACTAATACAAGTACACAAGCAACGTACCCACTAATACACAAATCACAATTTCTGTGAATTTGAGACGCAACCACAACGCCATTATTCGTCATTCTGTGGAGAAGTACCATCGTTAAGGGGTAGTGACACAAAATCTTCCGTTGTCGTTTTCTTGCGTCAAGTGAAAGGTCATGCTCTCAATAGCATAGAAATGGCACTGATATGCGAGAGTACATCCTGACGCTATTAACATACATATACGTGAGCAAAAGAAAGCGAGGGAAAGGTTTTTATTGAGACTGAGAAAGTGGATCATGGGGGCCTATTTGTGCTTCCTTGGCAACCAATAAAAGTGCACTTGCGAGGCACCCACTACGTATAATGCATAACTTTTGTAATCTACGAAAGCACCCACTATGCCATTTTTCGTCATATTGCGGAGAACCGGGGTACGCGCTAAACACCTGTAAACAATTATGTGCACTTTGTTGATGCTGTGGCTGATGGCGATGAAGAATTATGGCAGATCCCTTAGTAATGGGTTGGAAGTATTCAACAGCCCACTCGTTGCGCTATTCGCATTGTGTGACGCCTGGTTAGAGGATTCGGGTTGTGTGACGCCTGGTTTTTATTTTACTCTTCTACCACGCTACATTTCATATCTTAATGTTGTTCCTTCCAGACATGAAGCCTGTATAGAGTCTTTTGCAAAGCGATTTCAAGCACCGGCATGGCTCCGAGGTAGAGTACTGGGCTCCCACGCAGAGGGCCCAGTTTCGAACCCCGTTCCATCCTGGATATACTTTTGTTGCGATAGCAATTATATGGACAGTCTCGGCTGGATTTTACCGTCGCCTTCGCCGTCGCCGCCGTCATGCACCGTATATGTATAAGTATGTATATATATATAAAAGCCCCAAAGAAAAATAATTCAGAAAAATTCTCCCGAAGAGGGGAATCGAACCAGGGACCTCTTCCTCCGCAGCGAGTGGCGCGCTAGCCACTACGCCACGAAACGCAGGTCCTCCACGTAGGTAACGCCGAGCGTTATAAACACACCCTTTACCGCTGGACGGACTCAGAGACGGCTGCGCTTATAAGCGTTTTCTTCATTGCCAGCGAGATGGCGTTAGGAGCGCGACAGCCGCATTTAAAAGTCGTCAGCTCGCTCACTCGCTTCTTCTTATACTTGCGGAGGGAGAACCTTGCCCTTCCGCTGTCTGCTCGCGCGGTTGTCTTGTGCTGAGGGGAAGAGGGATGTTTCACGCTTTCACCGTGATGTCCGCGCTCATGTTACGGAGCGTACGAAAGCCACTCGAGCTCAAGGGACGCCGCTAAACGAACAAACAGAAGATGAGCGCGAACTATCAAGTGTCACAGCTCGACACTTGAAGCACGCTAGTTTCCTTCGCTGCTTCGGCCGCCTTTGCAACAGGAGCGCTGTTCAAACTGAGAGTATCCATTGGCGAGCCTCACTTCATATAGCATGAGTTTCTTGCTATCGCATTCATTGCTTCGGCCTTGCGGCGAAGCTGTGACTTTTTTTTCTTATTTCGCGCGATACCGGTTACGGAAACTGGCCGTGGCGGCGACGGGCAACTACGGCTTCAAAAACGACCCTTGTTGTGGTCTTGTAGCAGCTGTCGCTGTAAAACGAATCAAGAAAAAATCCTTCCTACGATTAGTCAAGGGGGATCCGCGCGGGCTTTCAGCGGACTCCTTACCTAAATGTTAGAGCTATGGAGTGCTTCAGTACTCATAGTTATTTCCTGAAAAGGTCCAAATCACCTTCATTGTCTCTATTGATGACATATAAAGAAAGAGCATGGAGTTTGAATCTAAACTTCTGCGTTTACGCATATTTTACTGATTTAATTGAAGTTCCTACAAGCGTCTTCACTGGCTCCCGAATGCTTTACGACCTGTTTTGCTTCACGCCATCCGTATAAACTGTCTTCTAATAAGCACGACATGGCTACGATTAGCCCTACCTCTTTTTAGATAACGTGTAGAGTACAGATGTATTCATTTTCACTTGACATTTTTCAAACGTGCGCTTTAAATGTGCAGTATTTCACTCATGCCTACTTATGCTGTGAATGATGTTATTCTCGACATCACATATTTGACGCGAGAAGTGTGAACTCACTGCAAGTAAACAAAGCAAGCCAATTGTTTTTCTTTTGTGTTACAGATAGCCGTTCTTCGATTGCTTTAAAAGCACTCAACATTGCGCTTGCGCTCAACCTCATTTGACTTTACTTTTTTGTACAGTGGAGTACCTGTGCTCACTTAGCGCACTTTTATTGGTGGATGATCCCCATTTAGCCAACCTTGGAGCTCTACTCAATTTGAAAGCAGAGAAGGGAAACATTAACAAATTGAGAACCTTTTCGCACCTGCAAAATGTTCATTTTTCGTACTTCATGACTTCGTTTCATGACCACTGTAATGTTCCCAATCACCAGTGAATGAAAATTGTTTAGTTCCAATTTTCGTTTTACACTTGCTAACATTAGTTGTTAATACAGTGGCGCAATTTCGCGCGGTTCTCTGCATGCTTGATATAAATAATGAAAAATAAATGCCATTTGCACGCGCTCATAGGAATGTGCGTATACAGCTCAGCCGGGACGTACATATGTCGGGAAAGGCTTTGCATACTATGTTAGGAGTCTGTAGGTACACTTAGCACTGAACAATCACGTATCAAGGTTTATGAAGGAATACTTACATTATTGTATGTCTTAAAAAGTGTGTTCAATTTTTTTATTTCATTCAATGCGCAAATATCAGGAAACTCTTTTTAATTCAAGAAAATTTACCGCAGTGCAGTGCATCGAAATCGACGTACAACTGGTACGCTTTGTGACAGCCGCCAGAGATGCTTCAAAACATCAAGTGGAAGCCACAATAGTCACCTTCTTTCCGCATATCGATGCATACATAAGCGAACGAGCTTTTAGGTTAGGATTGTGCTAGAGGACATTAATGGCAGCTTTCGAGCTTTAGGTATCGGAGGTTTCGCTATCTCCCTCAAACAGGTTAGCATAAACAAGTGTCCTAAAGGCGTCGTTTATGTTGCAGCCATAAGCTGAGCTATGTCATTATGGTTTTTTAAAGGTGAATGCAGCTGTTACAACTTGTTGCTTCAAAGAGGCCAGCTGGTTTAAGAAATGATGTAAAGACACATTATCGAAATGACACCTGCAAGCCTCTTCTAATTTAACGTAGACAATCGAAACAAAATTAGAATGAATATTAGAATGAACCTTTGGCCTGAAATTTCACAAAAGCACTGCTGGTTCTGTATTTGTAGATTCCTATTAATTACGTAGTAGCTTTCTTTAAAGGAATCAAAAATCAATAACACTTTAGGGGTATTCTTTCTAGGCATATCTCTGAAGTGGTTTCACTTATTGATAGACTTCTGTTAATTAGATAGCACCTCTGTTTAAAGAATATGAAACACGCAATAGCCTTTAAAGAAGCTTAGAAACTTAGATGCACATATCGAAAGTGGTTTCTGTTTCAAAATTCACGCAAGGGGGCACACCCTGATGGCTCTCAGGATTTAAGTTGTAAGTTATAATGCATCTCATTTATTCATTTCCTAAAGCATTATTATTTTGGTGATTTTCTCTAGCTTCCTCTCCTACATTTTAAACAGTATCGTCTCTTTATTGGATAAGTACTGATGAATGCGCGAGCATTTTTCTGCATTAGAGAGGGGGAGCGAAATTTCACTGCAGTGTGCTCCCGCTCTTCACGAGTCCAACCAATGAGGGCCTTGCGTCAGGACGCAGTGCAAAGAAGTATTGGAATGGCTATGACGTTATGATGTACTCTAACAGAAACCCTCACTCCTAGTTATCGCCGAGCACTAAGAGTGCTTTTGTAGTAAAACGGACCTTTTAGCAATAACGCACTCATAAAACAAGAACGCACACGAACACGCATTGCTGTTTTTTTTCTTCTTTGGGTCCGAGTGCGCCGAGCTGCTGCGTTTTAGTTTAGCTAGAAACAAACTGTAAATCAGACAATGTGTGAGTGTCGGCACCACATTATAGCACTTATGATGTTACTAGCAGCAAAAAGTCGCCTCAAGCCCCCACATCCAACTCCTGCACGTGGTCGCTTAGGTGCGGTGTATTCCCAGATCATGCGCACATATCGCCAATCTACAATGCTTATTTACTATCGCGTTTCGCACTTCGTCTCTCTTCCTTTTTTTACTGGACAGTTTAACCGACGCAGAATTAAATTATTAATATTAATAATAATGATAATATTATTTCATGTACCCGCCTGCTTCTTCCAACACTCTACTGTTCACAGAATACGAAGTCTCTATAATGTTAATTTTCTTGATCTTGACGTTTTTCATAGTCCACAATCATTGTTTTATCCGAGCTTTGCACTGTTTTAACATAGTATGGCACAATGTACAAAGTCTTCCCTTCTCAGTCTTTCCGCATAGTTGTATATATGCATTCTAATTTTTTATTGCCCGTCAATATTTCTCGTGTTGTCTTATTTTACTCCTCCCCTTTTGTGTTCATTTCTCTTTGTGTAAGTGTTTTTGCTCTTTTTATTTCTGAAGACTGTCTGTATTGTATTGTTTATTTTTATTGTTTTTGTTTTTTTTTGCGTGCGCCTGCACAAAGACCTTACGGTTGTTCCTGGGCACGTTAAATAAATGGTTGATTGATTAAATTATTAATATTATCACCATCATTATTATTATTATTATTATTATTATTATTATTATTATTATTATTATTATTATTATTATTATTATTATTATTATTATTATTATTAGCCGAAACAACGAGCTTCAGCAGTTACGTAAACAAATCTCCGAGATTTGACTTCAAGCGAGGTGATTACACGGGTCTCTATCATCACCGTTGAGTGGTCACAGCTTACTGACAAACCAAATGTTGATGAGCAGGTTGATCGGTTTACGGAGCTTGTACTGAGCAGCATGCGTAATTTTATTCCCCAATATACACCTAAACAACGTAAATATCCCCACTGGTTCTCATCTGAACTTATCAGTGCACTGAAGCATAAAGATCACGCACACAGAAAATCTAAATGTTCTCCATCCAGCGAGTGGAAGGAAGAGTTCAACTTCTTTCGAACTCTCTCTAAACGCCTATATAAACGGGATCATAGTTCGTATATTGAATTCTTAGAAAAAAGCGCCTCTGACAGGCCGGCTGAGTTTTGGAAGTATGTACGTTAACGGTCCAGCAAAAGCGGAGAGTCCTTCAGACTACTGGACTCAAATGGGGTAGAAGTGCATGCTGTCGCTGACTGTTTTGCCACGCATTTCTCATCCGTTTATAAGACCTCAGACTCTAGCACTGGTATCAGACAACAGCCCAAGGCGGTTAGCTCATCCAGTGCTTTGTCGCTGGATGAAAATCTTATCTGCGAATGCATTAAGCGCTTAAAACCATCCTTATCATGTGGGCCAGATGGCATCCCCTCCGCCATACTAAAAGCTTATGGTTATATATTTGTCCCAGTACTGACTACTATATTTATTAACTGCCTGGACACTTCCACATTTCCTAGCATGTGGAAAACTGCTCGTGTTTTTCCAGTATTTAAGTCGGGCTCTAAAACAGATGCTTCTAATTATCGCCCGATTTCTCTACTATGTGCCACATCAAAGATCTTCGAGCTGGCTCCTCACAACATATTGTCTTTTAGTGTAAAAAACTCATTGATTCCTAATCAACATGGTTTTCTCGCTGGCCGCTCAACTACCACAAATCTTGCTAGTTTCATGACGCAGATCTCTACACCTATTTCTCAGAGAGGACAGGTTGACGTAATTTACTGTGACCTGAGCAAGGCTTTTGACGTAGTCAGCCACACACTGATTATGGTTAAACTTGCGCACTTTGATGTTGGCTTGTCAGTTGTGAATCTCCTGCAGAGCTATCTGCTTAATAGATATTGTTATGTAGCCGTAAATGGCCAAACGTCTTCTTTGTATAAAGTGACTAGTGGGGTCCCTCAAGGGTCGGTATTAGGCCCACTCCTATTTTTAATTTACGTTAATGATGTTTCTTTTGCCATTCGTAATTTTTCTTTCTTCTTGTATGCCGATGACATCAAGATTTTTAAGGAAATTCATTCAGTTAACGACTGTCGCTTGCTGCAGTCAGACTTGCGCTCTTTTTCCGAATGGTGCAACGGTAATAACCTTTCTCTGAATACCTCGAAGACAAAATTCATGTCTATCGCTCGCAAAACATCTAGCGTGTCATTTCAATACTCTGTCAATTCTGTGCCGTTATGCAAGGTTTATGAAATCAGTGATCTTGGTGTTCTTCTTGACAGCGCGTTAAACTTTTCTTCTCACGTTAAGCGTGCTGCTATGCGGGGCCTTCGTTCTCTCGGATGTGTTTGTAGAATATCTCGAGAATTCAGGTCTCCCATGGCCCCACACAAATTGTACACGGCAATATGTCTTCCGCAACTTGAGTATGCGTCCGTGATATGGAATGGCATTGCTCAATCCAGCGGTAACACCACTGAACGAGTCCAGAAAAAATTCCTCAGCATATATAACCATCGCTTTGCTAAAAATGATTCTGGATCTCGTTCAAATACTGCTGAATTATTGTCACTGCCATCACTTCACTGCCGACGAAATCGCTCTGATCTCTTATTTCTTTACAAGCTAGTCCACGGTATCATATCCTGCCCTGTTTTTCTCTATTGTGTAAATTTTCGAATTCCGCGTAAGTTAACCAAAGAGAACAGACCGTTTCATGTACTCGCCTGCTTCTTCCAACACTCTACCGTCCACAGAATACAAAGTCTCTATAATGTTAATTTTCTTCATCTTGACGTTTTTCACAGCCCACAATCATTGTTTTTATCCGAGCTTTGCACTGTTTTGACATAGTGTGGCACAATGTACAAAGTCTTCCCTTCTCAGTCTTTTCACATAGTTGTATATATGCAATCTAATTTTTTGTTCCCCGTCAATATTTCTCGTATTGTCTCATTTTACTCCTCCCCTTTTGTGTTCATATCTCTTTGTCTACGTGTTTTTGCTCTTTTTATTTCTGAAAACTGTGTGTATTGTATTGTTTATTTTTATTGTTTTTTTTGCGTGCGCCAGCACATAGACCTTACGGTCGTTCCTGGGCACGTTAAATAAATGATTGATTGATTATTATTAATATTATTATTATTATTATTATTATTATTATTATTATTATTATTATTATTATTATTATTATTATTATTATTATTATTATTAGATATGGATTAGATACTCTATCGGGAAAAAGCGGCAGATAAAGAATGGAAAGACAGGAGGAGAACATAGGAAAGATATAAGGAAGTAAATAAAAAAGGGATGAGGACTTAGAAAAAATAGGTAAAAACATGAAAAAAAAAAACGTCCCTGAACGGGTTCCCAGATCCTTTGGCTATAATCGTATGCAGAGCTCGGTGGGCCAGCTCGCGTTCGGAAGCACAGGCTCTTGGAAAGAGGTAATCATCAATGTTCATGAACTAAAATTCAATGAATTCATAATAACAAATGCTCGCTGGGTAACGCATGCGGGACTGTCTAATATATCATGCTCAAGTGTTTCATAGAGACATCAAGGTGCACACAACGAACTGTCCACACCTCCTCGAGCCAACGCTTCGCCTATATAAGAGGGCTCTCGAACGACGAGGGCATCCACGACGACGAACACGGGGAGAGAATCATCCTTTCGCAATACGCTGGTCTTGGTACTGGTTTAGGAGGTGTCGGTGTCCAACAAACGCATGCTTTCCGTCACAGACGAAATTTCCGGGAAGTCACTCTCATCATCGTGGTAAGTTGAAGCGAGGCTATCAGCCTCTTCATTTCCAGCAATGCTCACGTGCAAAGGCAGCATGAGACACTCGTCGAGAGACAATTTTCTCGATATATTCCATGATACTGCCTAGAAATGGGCTGTCGGCATATTTTCGACTAAGTCATCTAGGGCGACCGGGACAGTCTGTAAGAATGACGACCTTCGATGTTGGTCGGCGAATGATAAAACACATTTGGCCAACTTCTTAGCTTTTCTCAAATTGCAGTATTTTTCTCTCTTGTACATCACAACAATCGTTCCTTCAATGTGCAAGCTTCAAATCGAATGTGCACTTATATTTGTTCGTTTAGAAAAGTACCGTACAAGAACACCTCGCTTCTAAGGATACCGCTTGTTATCCTTAAAATACCAACATAAACGTTTACTCCTTATAATGACAGCCGTGATGCAAATGAAGTAGCGGCGCTTTATTACAAATTCAGAAAGGATGAAATGGCCTACGTTTTGTGAGGAAATACGAGTGTTAAAGTGTGATTAGCTGTTTTTATTAAAAAAGCTGGGCGACACTGGTTATGGAAGCCATCAGCAATAAACACTGTAAAATTATTTCTGTGAACGAGATATTTCTTATTCTTCAGGTGGAAAGTGCTTCAGGTGGAAAGTACCCTATAGCATTAGCCAATAAACGCCATTCATCACCAATCGGTGCTTTAATCATTCATTTATTATCACAGGTCTTTCAATAAAACAGGTTTGACGCATACTGCAATTTATATCAGACAGTATTCACTAGCATGTGGCTACATGAATGCAGAGAGAGCCAAATACAGAGTATTGTAATCACGATCCTGTAATCCTGATCCTGAAATGACTACCTTTAGCTAAGCTGCGCGGCTTTGGCGGCTTCATTTTCTAGTCGTTTTCTGAGGCGTTCATCGTACTTATCCACTTCATCACATGGGTCTTCGCGTTCCGTCATATCATACATAGTGTCGGTGCGAGTACACAAGTGGAGGAGCTTTTTGTAGCACGTAGTCTCTTTGTTTATTTGTTGTCGTGAGAGACCCCACAATAAGCACTCCTCCTTGCCTAAAAAGTGGAGCAAAATGAGAAGTTATATTAGAACTCCCTTTAGGGCAGAAACATGTAGAAGAATATGTCCGCAAGTTACTCTTCATTCAAACAAATCAATTTCTAGTGAAGGTGAACATTTAGCCATCAACTGATAAATTTGCAATACCTTTGCGTCCCTCTCATTAATCATTTTCATCAGGTCGTATTTTCTTGTTTCAAGTAGCAGAGCAATAGGCGCACAAATTTTCTACACTTTGAACACATTTACACGTGGGTGGTTGCGAGTATGCCCGTTGTTGCCGAAATGAAATAAGTACGTTTTCTCACACGCAAGATTTCAAAATATTTCATTGTTTAAGGTACTATGGCCAATAAAAGTCAGTAATACAACGTGATCTACAAAGAGGCAAAATCCAAGAACGCGCCCTATTCAATCTAAATTTACGGTTTGACAACCACTGTGATATAGACAGGGCGTAAAAAGATGCTACAACATAGGCTTATCTTGAAAAAGAATACGCATGTTTATCAATGTGGACTGTGTTTGTATACCCAATAATATTTTTCATCTTGGTCAGCTTTTTTTAACCGTGTGAATTTAGCAGCTCGAGGAGAACACCCAAGCATTCAAATACGACTATTACACAAGACAATATGTAATTCTCGTAATGTGCACAAAACCTCCAACGTTTAAACAGTACGGTACCAACATTGTGAGTTTCGCTGATGAGAACTTATGTAAATAAAATGAAAACATTCTTGAACTTCTTTAAATATAACATCCATGTAAAGGAACTCATAATGAAACTTCAGCACTTTTTTGGCGTATACGTAAGTACCACGTCTATTTCCTCTTTGACAGATAAACCGCTGCATCTAAACATTTCGGATATATAATGATATACCTCGAGAATCGAATAGTTTTTGGTTTAATATATGAGCTATATAATATTTAATAGTTAATTTCCCCCTCTTGTATATTTACCTTTGAAATTGCAAGTACCCGATCACGCACGGCATACATCAAAGGTAAGCAAAATGCAGAAAACAATTCTGAAAAACACCGACGCTTGAGGACATACCAGTGCCTGGGACGCTATAAGTTACAAGAAGGCAGTTGGTGTCAGCTTCTTTAACGACGTAAATATCCGAAAACACTTTTGGTGGGTCACTCGAAGGCGCAACTGCAAAGTAGTGTTTCGTGAGATATTCTTTATAGCTGCAATTGTGTGTTCATCTGTTCAGTTAGAATTCGCGTTCATCTCAACAGCTAAAGGCATTCCCACTGTAATACACTTTCAGCATCCCAGTCAACTTGATTTGCGTCCAAGCAGCATAAAAAATATAGAAAACTTCGATTTCATGGTTAAACCCGAGATGAGTGATGTTAAGCACGTATTCCCGTTTCGTGAGATATTTTCGAACGCACTAAACATCAAACTGTGGCTCGACAACTTTTACGAAAAATTTCTGTAAGTTGTTATGCAGCAGACCGATTTAGATCAGCGCGCCTAAAGATGTAATTTCAGAGTGCAGAACCAACCAATACTAAACTTGGTAGGGACTTGGTTCTGCTCATTGTATAGACATGACTCTTCACAGTACAGCGGCCGGCTTCCATGCGGAAGCCCTCAACCTTGCATAATAATAACGCTGTTGAGGTTGTAAATATGGAGATCACGCATATATTAAGATGTGCGCCAATACCCACAAAGACAGTAGTAGCGCGCCGCACCTTGTATGGCGTCAAAAAGCCATCAGAAGCACAACGCGGCACAATAATAACATATGCATTACCGCCAGGCATTTCATGCCACCAAAACTTATACTTTGTGTTTTGACGGCAGATGCGGAGGAAATTAATCTTTACCTTGACCAAACCGATATGGCGACGGCTACGCGTGAACTTCATTGAAGAAAAAACTAAAACGCAATTAGAGGATGTTTAGTATTTCATGCTCCAGCCACAACGGGCGCGTCCCCCATGTTTTTCATGGGCGAAAAAGCGAAATCATCTGCGAGCGCGTCCATTGAGGAACACCTCAAAAAGTGGTGTGGTAGCTGTTGACGGAACATACTTACGAAGAATGTGCAAATAAGGAATATATGTTATCACAGACAAAGAAAGAAACACTTAAGAAATAAAAAGTTAGATGAGGAAAGGCCAGGCGCCAAATTTCAACTGTATATTTTACAACTGAAGCCAAAAGAATGTGATACTGGTGCATCCGCGTCAGTATCGTAAAACTGGAATCAGAGAGATAGTCGCATCTCGTTTGTTTAAAATAAACAGAAGCATCACTTATAGAACCCGTGCCTCTCTTTTTAGTGTTAAAGAGGTCATGAACCACTCTTCCAAGCAATGATCGAATGAAATCAGCGTGAGGGTTTATTACCTTACTAATCGATTGCCGCAAAAATTTCTCGAATCAGCCAAGAACTAGCGAAGTTACGATTTGTCGTACGCTTTAAGGGTTTCTGCCATTCTCTCATCCCGACGAGTGCGATGGAATCTACACAGGTAGGGATAGCAGGAGAGAAATTAGTCAAGTCAGCTCGTGGTATGACCTTGAGCCCGCGCCATGAAACGCTATCCTTCTCTCCTGTTCTACCGTTGCGCATCCTGTGAGCGTTAGTGTGACTACTAGGAAATATTAGCAGCCTCTGCAGGGCGGTAACGGCGCGTGGCGGTACCCCGTGGCCAGAAGTGCGTCTGATTGAAACGCCGCTGCTTTGCGTCGGCAGGAAGCAGGCGCCGGATGCTCTGAAGAGAGTGAGCACAGGCCTCAGTTTGAAGGGAGGGTGCTTGAGAAAATGGCAACTTCGCGGTCCGCTTAGGGTAGGCAACCGAGTCAAGCTTTGTTAACATCCCTACTTTCTTCTTTGTTCCTCTCTCTCTTGCGGTCTCTTCCTGAACACTCCTAGTCTCGCTCCACTGTAAGATTTGGCTGGTCTGTTCATATTAGCGTCTGCATTCCGAAGAATGTGCTACATGAACTTGTTCGCCAAGCTTCTTATTCTCGCGCTATGTCCGCTGTCGGCGGCGTGTACACTAGTTCTCAGTGGTCCCGCCATACGAGCAAATGTGCTCTCTCCGGTGACTTCAAGAAGGCTCACTAGATGGCGCACCGCCGCTCAAAGCGGGGCACACCACCTTCGGCGCGCGCGCTAGTTAGACATGTGACCGCTGGGGGGCCGCTCTTCTTATTTGGCGCTCGTGTTTGGCGCACTTCCTTTCTCTTCGCCGGGAGCTCACTCAGTGAACAAGAAGCGAAGAGGGCCCGCCGTAAAGCAAAACCGGAGGTGCGGGACAGCGAAGCAGAAGAGAAGCGTGTGCTCGGTCAAGAGGACCCTGCGGTGAGAGGTCTTGAAGCAGGAGCACCGCGGAAGAGGCGGCAAGAGAACCACGAAGAAGTGAGGGTGCGGGATGCCGCAGGCAAGCGCCAAAAGCGGTCGTTACGCGAGGTTAGCAGCGCCGCGCGCGCTTCAAGCGAGACTTCCTCGACCACACGTTCGGCCACAGCTGGAACGTTGCCACGTCTTTATATGATGGTACAGGTACGTGTACGGAGGATTCGCGAGTTACCCGATCATCTCCGAGCAAGCTCCTGTAACATCATTCACATTGTTATATGGCGGTGATCTTTTTTCAACAGCGCTAATTCATGACCCCTTTAAATCGTCCCATAGATCTCGTGTTTATGTGTCATTACTCATTCTAGCGAGGGAGTAACGTGATTGCGGCCCATGTGGCCGTATTCGTCGACACTTTATTGGAATTCGAACGGCCGAAGCGCAGCAGCTATGGCGTCCAGCCCGACCGAGATGGTGCGTGCTCTCCTCTGAGGCCGCGACTCGGGCTTTGCGGCATGAGCTGCGAGACAGGCGCAGAGCGGTGATGACATAATGATGAGGGTGATAATGACAGGCGCTATGATGACCTGGGGAGTATTATGTAGCGTTATCATGAGTATTCATGATTGTCATTATCGTAATTTTCCACTACCACGCCTCAGAGCTTGAGGCTCGCTTGGGAAGGCACCCAACGAGTCTAAATCATTGATGGATGCTATGAGCGCTCCCTTTATTACGGGGCGGTGGGCTGCGGGACATCGAGTTCGAAAGGAAAGCACTTTCTTATTTTAGGTTGGCCTAATGGCATGACTACTTCAATGAAATCAACCTTCCTGTCGAAAAAAAAAAAAGACCACACAACCACGGCCCCACCTTCTGCCCCTTACGGAAGAGTGGCCTTGTTTGTCCAGCTGTTAATTTTTGTCCTTTGTATCTTCTTTCCCGCCACTAATCCTCTAAGCGTCCCTTACTTTTTTCTACTGCAAAAGAGTAGTTATTGTACCTAAAGCCTAAGGCTTTATGCAGGCTAAATCGAGCTCATTGTGCAGACTTATGTTACCCGCCCACTTACGTGGGCGGGGAACATAAGTCTGCACCCCCTCCCTCTCTTCACATTTCCCTCAACCTCTCTTTCCGGTTGGCGGCCTTAATGGCTCCACGTTCGTTTATTGAATAAGAAAAGATAAACCCTAACTTGGCACGTTCTTTTCGCATATTTCTCTGATAGGTTCGTCATGTAGCTCTAAATTACTGCATTAAGCTGATGTGTTCTCCGGTTTTCTGTGTTTTTTTTTTTGTCTACGTGAACAATATCTCCTGCCAGTTTTTGACTATGTCAGACTTCTTCATTTTCACGGATGAAGGCTACCTCATATATAGTGTACTCACGACAACGGAGATAAAAAGCAGCGATTGTAATAGAAACAATGCCACCACGTAATAGACGAAAGCCCTATTTCTGATTAGAGTGTGGAAATAAAGCTATAGAAAAATTGCGCACCTTCCAATATGGTCTTGAGTCTCACGGTTGTCTCGCCATCTGACGTAGAGACGTGAAAATCGGCCCTTTCTTTTCTGGAAATGTTAATTATGTGTAATTTACAATCAACTGAGCAAGGTATTTGACAAAGATACAGAACCAAGAAACTCAGTCTGTTTCTTTAATTATTTTTTATTCTAAACTTATGTTTTTTTTTTCTTTTCTCTCTCTACCTCTTTTCCTGTGTTTCAGTCCCCAACCCCCTTCGCCACGCAGAGTAGCAAATCAGCGATTTTCATGCGCTGGCTAAATTCTCTGCTTTTCAATAAAGAGTTCCCTCTCTGCAAAAGTGATTCAGCTAATGAGTTTTTGTTGTGGTATTTGCAGCCGATGTAAGGCACACCTCCCTCATGCCATCATAACTAGTCTTCTGCCCCATTACATTTATCTGAATGAATTGCAGCGCTGAATACTCAAGCAAATAGACACACAACAGCCGGAAATTTGACAAGTTTGTCCTAGATACTAGAACATGCTCGAACGAGACAGAACCTGAATAGAAGTAACAAATACGCGTACACACGTGCTTGATAAGGTGGCTGAAACTTACGTACACATTGACCAATTTGTATTTTCCAATACTGAAAAGAAAAGATATGGGTAGTGTTAATTTTTCTGTTTTATTTCAATAAACATACACGCCTTTCTCTTTAAGTTGTACAAATACATATTGCACAAAATCCAGAGAATATTATTCCCGTGCTTTTTATTATGTGCTTCATTACGTCGATTCCCAGTAATAAAATAGAAAACGTTGGAGGACGCTTGAGCTTCGCCTTCAAGAGTAGAACGCGATAGTGAAATCGAGCCGAATTTGCACCGCCCTCTTAACTGCTAGCCTCGCTTCGCTTCCCAATAAATAACTAAACAGGGCCAAAAGAAAGTAGCAGCTTTGTGCCAGTAAATTGGCCCTTTGAAACTATCCTAGAGTTTTTACTGCAAGTACAGTTGCGAAGTGCCACTACGACATAATTCTTTCTTGCGAAGTACCCACTAAGCTTCCATAAGGCAAAGCGCGCACCTGCGCAGCTCCACCCGTTGTTCATGATGATACTGATAATTAATTATGCCTGTGTGCTTTGTAAATGGTCGGCTTGTAAACCAACCACTCGCTGCGCAGTTCGCATGTTTTCACGTCTTGTGTGATTCGGAACATCTATCACGCAATATTACATATTTTAATGGCACTCCTCATGCTTCATAACATTCATAAGGTGTTTTTTCAGGTGTTAAGCACCTTAGAGGCTCGGCTTGTCGGCGTTTAATGTCATCGCAGTGTGCCATTTAGCCACTGTCTATCATAAAAAGGCATGCGCCACAAAAATGGGGTAAATGCCACTACTCGCCACCGCTCCCACTAAAAAGGAAGAAGGCAACAAAGTGCCGACCAATTTAGTTCAGCTGAAACACCCTTCCCTACATGCTCGGTTTCAGGCTTGACACCGCTAGTGCCTCATCAAAGAAATATCTCTCAAATCAATGCATGCTTCGCCCCTCCCGAGGTTTCACGTTAGTGGAGCTGAAACACCCTTCCGTGCATGTTTCGATCCTCCCCAGTCTTTAAGCAATTTCGAGCACTGGCCTGGCTCCGTGGTAGAAAACCTAATTGCCCGCAGAGGTCCTGCGTTCAATTCACACTCGAACCAAAGTTTTTTAAGGCAAAAGCTTTTATGAGATCACGACAACGGCAGTTTTTGGCGCCGTAGTTGTCTGCCGCCGCCCCCGCTGTCGGTGTCCGTAACCGCTATTGCACGAGTTAAGAACAAATATCCGGACGGAACTCGGTTCGAATATGGGCCATCTGCGTGGAAGCCCAGTGTTCTACCACAGATCCATGCCGGTACTTGAAACTCCTTTGCAAAAGGGCCCTATAAAAGGCTCCATTTCGGGAAGCAACCTTAATAGGATATGTAATATAGCGCCGTAGAAGAGTTAAGGAACCAGGCGTCACGCGACGCGAATTCTCTAACCAGGCGTTACAAAATGCGAATTGAGCAAGGGTTGGTTTTTGAAAGCTTACAACCTATTACAAACGGCTCTGTCGTAATTATGTGTCGTTATCAGGCACAGCATCAACAAAGTGCACATAATGCCTTACAGATGTGTAGCGGGTACCATGGTTCTCCGCAGCTTTACGAAAAATGGCATAGCGGCTGCTTCCCTACCTCACAAATATTAGAATAATTTAAGCGTAGTGGGTACCTTGCTAGTTCATTTGCAACGGTTTTTAAGGAAGCTCATAAGGCCCCCATGATCCATTTCCTCATGGCATCAGTAATGTTCTCTCCCTCTCTCTCTTTGTTTTTGCGTTAACATATGTGATATAACATGGTAGGAGAGTGAAATGACGACCGGGCGTCATACAATGCGAATTACGTAACTAGTGGGTCGTTCAAAGCTTCCAACCTATTACGAAGGGCTCAGCCATTAATCTTCATTGTCATCAGCCGCTGCATCAAGAAAGTGCACACAATGCCATACAGATTTGTAGCTGGTACTTGGCCTCTCCGCCAAATGACGAATCGTGGCCTAATCGGTGCTTCCCAACTTCACGAAAATTATAGTTTATGTCATAGTGGGTACCTCGCAGTGTACTTGTATTAGTAGCCGCAAGAGATTTTACAACGGGCTCTAGAAATGTATCTCTTCCTGCTTTCGCTGTGGCTGCGGTGCGCTTTCCGCGCAGGCCTGGAGTTTTAAGGGCCAAGCACCTTAGAGTACCGGCGTGCATCGTGCATCGTCGCCTGCTGTCGCGGCGTGCCGTGTAATCTGCTGCATTTGCTTGAGCGCAAGAGAGGGCGCCACCACCTCAGTGCTCACCGTGTGGCCAGAGAGAGCAAACGGCACGCGTTGACTATGGAAACGTTCTTTTTGCGATGAACGCTGAACTACCAGCTCGCAAGGAACTAGAACGCGCCCTCTCCCATGAGAGACAACGCCAACGCAGGCAGCGTGTGCTAGCGAGTGTCTTGATTGAAAAAAAAAATATTGCTGATCCCTCCGTCATAGGAATCGGAATTACACGAAAGTAAAGCGTGCCCTTACAGACGTAACTAAATGTTTGCTGTACATTGATATAAGAGAGTTTGCACAATGTATATTGATGTCTGGCAGCTATACCACCGTTTAACGTGGATGCACCCACTTTGATGATTGGTGGTGCGTCTCCGTCCCGACGATTAACGTCCATGTTAAATGATTATGCAAGCCCATGTGGTAGGTGTAGTAGTTAATGGTGAAAGCGTAATCAGAGAGCGAGGTGTGATAGCCAGAACAGCGTGGCATATGGGACGCAGAACTTGGTCGCCATCCCGCGGCCTGTTAAATATGATTGAACACCATGGCCGGACTAGAGGGAAACGCAAAGCGCGTCGTGCCGCCTCGGTAGCCCAGCCGCGATTTTAAATGCGAATGCATTTCTTAGTCGGGCTATGCCAGGCGTCGGTGTCCGCTCGCCGGCAGGTGTACCTCTCCGCTCTCATTCCCGCTCCCATAGCAACAGCTGCGGGCACGCGCGCTTATCCTTGCCCCTAGCAACCGGAGCAGATGGTGCGGGCGGAGTAGCGGAGAGTGAGTGGAGAGGAGGAGCGCGCTCTGGCTTGTGAGGGCGCTCGCATCGCGGAAGCTCGTCAGAGCTCCCGCGTGTGTGGAGAGAGTGTAGGAGAGGATAGGTGCAGTGCTTCGCCGCTCCTTCTCTCGCCGTTCGCTCTCTCTCCTCCCTCCGCCCCATTCTCCGGTCCGCTGGAGTGAAGCGCGCGCCTCACTCTCGACCGTTCGCTGGCTGGGCGCCTCTCAAGGCGATGGCAGAAGTCGGTGAAGGCGAATGTCTGACGGCGTCATTAATTAACGTCATTACAATTACTACGCCGTGTACTCTCGGCGCAATAAATGCATTAGCATTTCCTCACGATTCCCCTCTGGGAGGTGGGTGAGCCCGGGAGCAGGGAACGCGGTATTACAGCCAGGTGAGGAAGGCGCGCGTCGAAGAGCTATTTTTGGTTTGGATTAGCGTGATGCTCTGAGCGAGACCGACGCTTTACGACGCTTGGGCTAAGATCGCCACCTCGCGGTGTGTTAAGGCATTGACAACACTGAACTGCTTTTGAAAACGCACCGAAAGGGACGGACGTGTAACGCGTTGCATGTGCTAATCGCGGAGGCCACAGTAATGACGAATTACTTTACTTTACCGCTCCCAGAGGGCAACACCACCCCCGCAAAACCGGGAGGAGTGGTAGATATAAAGGGCGCGCTTGTAAAGCCTCTTTAGTCTGTGACCGTGGCGCAGTGGATAGCGTGCCCGGCATGTGTTGTTGCGGACCGAGCCGTCGTGGGTTCGACGCCCGTTAACGGAACATTTTGTCATCTGATCATGTAAATTTTTTCTGCGTCATTTCCGTGACTGCAATAAGTCACTGAAGTCTTGTGACGGAAATACGTCAATGAAGTGACTGAAGTAGTCACTGGACCCCGGCACAAAAAAATACTTTCGTGTTAAAAAACGACTGCTCATCGTTCGATCAGTCGTTTCACCATCCGTTCACCAGCCCTCCAGTTATAGAGGCACTGGATCTTGACCGCCAATGTAGTGCCGGTGGGAGATCTGTGCGTAGTAGAACAATGAAGATTCACAGCATGTGCATTAACTAAAAGCGAACTGCGGGTCTCTGTGTCTAATTGAAGCCTCCAGATTTAGGGGCCAAGCCCGTCAGGGTTTCGGCCTGTCTTGTCTGCTGTACGGCGTGTGTCGTCTTCTGGAGTGGCGGTTCCATCTCCTTGATTAAGACAGGTTCAGCGCAAGAGACGGCGCCACCGCCTGAGGGCTCGCCATGTGGCGAGAGCGAGCGAACGGCGGCTGTTTCGCTGTGGGGAACACGGGCGCACACTGCATGCTTCGCCCCTCCCCAGGTTTCACGTTAGTGGAACTGAGCAACCTTGCCTTCTTTCCCTTCACCAGAACTTTTTATTACTTCTTTCTTTGCATCTATCTCGCATATCAGCTCATGGGCAATGCCTATTTCTGGCTCGCAACTAACGACGTCGACAACGCTCTTTCTGTGAGACATGCTCTTTAACGCCATCGCGTTATTATTCTACGCTCTAAATGGCGGAGCCGTTGTGAAACAAAGCTGTTTCCTTAGGCTAAAGCATGAGTCGTTACTACTACCGAGACAAGAGAATAATAATAAAGCAAAAATTCGCCGACCAATACTATACTGACTAAGGTGAATTCTTAGCCCGGCTTCGTGCTAGGACAAGGGCAACTGAGTTTGAAGTTTTGGCTTTCCGCAAGCTATCGACTAACCATAAATCCTAATTTTTGTTTAGTAGGACAGCACCCACTACGCCACTGTACATATTGTCACGTAATGCCGACTCCCTTCAGGTGTGTTTGAATTTCAACCCGGCGTGGTTTTTCACTAGAAATTTCGGTGGCAGTGGCGGATTAGTAAGGCACCTTGCAAAGGAGCCCTCAATAGGGGATATTCATAATGCTTGGTGCTCCGGCAACACTGGGCGCGTCTGCCATTTTGGTTGGCGCCCGTCGCGGAATCGTCTGCCAGCACCTCCATAAGAATAGGCTACAGAGAGGCTGAGCCGCAGTCATTGGCGAAGCTGTCGGAACAAGAAAATGCGCCTCTTTCTTTCGTCATCCAGTGCTGAACGGTCAACGGACCTGAATGCGCTGCCACAAATCGACGAGAACTCAATATTGAAGCTATGCGCGCTTAAAAACTTATCCGGATGGCAGCTGCAAAGGCGCACCGCTTCGCAAAGGCGAACTGCTATTCTTTATGGTGTATCCCGATGACGGACCGAATCGGGATTTGTCATGGACGCGGACGGCTAATGCGCGAATAACCCGCCTGCAGGCGCATCCCCACGACGGACGGTGTCCTAGGAAGAGAACAGCCGAATTACTCTCGCCCGCAGTCTATGCGCTCACCTGCGCCCGCTGGCAGCAGATCGGATTGAGAGTATTCAACAACATGTAAGCCGACAGAACGCAAAGCTCGCCGAGCATTGTCGAGTATTGTCGAGGACTGTAATTTGTTTCGGTGAAATTTAAATTGTTTCAGTCATTTAGCCATTCGGCGGAATGGCTAAATGAATTAAAGAACCTGCTTTAGAGAGAGCTGCTGGAGACTGACCTCGTTGCTGTCACGAGTGGGGCCCTGCATACGAAGGTAGTACAAAGTGATGCGCCGTTATCGGCATTATTTTTTCTTTTGCAGATAACAGGTACCGACAGTGCACACTGCACTGCTGCGCATTATGTTTTCTGCTCTCAGTTCGCATCTTGATCTTAATATCAGTGTTCAAATACGGACCGTGTTCTGAGACAACCGCTTGAGGCGACAGCGACAATTTGCCTGCCGAAGAATCCTGCGTGTGCAATGATTAAAGCGACAATTTACCCGCTAATCAACGAGCATTAATCGTTTTAGAGTGTGACCCCAGAAATAAACTGAACTAAACGGCATTAAGTAGAATTGCAAACTGGGCAAGTTGATAACGATTCATAGCTGGTTGAGGTAAACAGCGCTGTGTTGTGTCCCTCCTTTACTCTGTCTCGTTTCTAGAGCTGTTTACCTCGACCAGCTATGAACTAAACGCCAGCAGAGCTGAAATCGACTGCCAGGCCAGCCGTACGGCTCGAGCAGAAGAAAATTGTGCTGGATGCCAGCCTGTTCGTCCGCTAAAGCTGCGGCGTTCCGCTGCCAGAATACCGATGTGAAAAAACAGGTTGAGGTCATCAGTCCGCGAGCCACGCGGATTAGGCGCGGATGAGGAGAATCGCTGATGTAAAGTCACGTGACGCGCCGTCCTGCCCGCCACATCCGGATTCGGTTCATCGTCTGAATGCACCATTAGTGGCGTGCGCTTCCGCTCTGAGGTAGGCGGTCAAGAAAAGTGCTCATTTCAGAGGAGATGTGACTGTCAAACTTGAAGCATAACCTTGCACTGCAATAGATCCTCATGTATTTCCCACTGCCACTTCAGGCAAGGATCATAACACCTGTCAGATATCGACACCACGCATGGTTGTTGAGCTCGCGCTCTAAGCGTCGTGAGTGCTGTCCCGCCTGCAGTAGAACAACAAGCATGATTGCTGGGCTATCGAAACATGGTTAGGGCTCAATATTACGGTAGCAAGTACAGCTGTGCAAAAACTGTTTTGTTTCCGTGCTGCACAAATAAGTGTTGTTTATCAAAAATTTTCGTGGCTTTAAAAAAATAGTTCGCGGTAAACTCCGCACATTGTCTTCTATAGCAAGGTAAGCAAGCATTTGGAAGATGGGTGTTGACATGTGTAGCTAAAGACATGTGTAGTTAAGACATGTGTAGCTAAGACCGCTAACACAGACATTCGGCGACCGCACTGGGGACTTTGCTCGTTTTGTAGCGATGCTAGCAACCATTTCGTTCTTCGATCTCTCAAATGGACGGTAAGCTTTATCGATAAATAAGTTGGCGCACAAGCGTGTCGCTGTGAAGCTTGAACGTTAAATTCGCGAACTGGCTTCTTGAACTTCAGAACACATTCTAAACTGTTCGACTCCCTTATGAAAGCTTCTGTTAAAGAGCAGTTTTGCCTCTAAATCATACACATCGGGCATTTCTAGCACAGGCCATGTGACGTAACTAAACTGCAACGAACAGTTCTGCCGGAAAATAATGAATGCTCCAGGAATGCTTTAAAGGAAATTTCAGGAGGCGTTGCACCTCCTGAAAAACATCTACATCTTGCATCTATGAACACGCTCTCAGCAGCGCTCAATGGTGCTGTTGCACATCCTGAAGTCCAGCTGGAAGGCATGTATTCAGTTAAAAAATTGCACTTTGCATTGTCTCCCTTAGAATGCAGAGAAGCCATCCCATCTTCTCTATTCACAAACCTGTTTAGGCTATGTTAAACACGATGCTGCAGAGTTGACTTGAGTCGCTCAGTAAAATTGGTTGTTTCTTAAACGTTTCGTTTTCATTTTTCTGACATTCTAGAAACATTTTCGCCGAACGTTATACCCAAGGGCGTTCTGTACGCTGAAAAGCGAGAAAGCTTGCCACAGTCAAATGAAACACATACGCGAATATGTGACTAAAAAGAACAAAGTATTCAAAACGTCGCTGCAGCTCCGTTTGTATATATATATATATATATATTATATATATATACATATATCTATATATATATATATAATATTATATATCCAGCACATTCCACATTTTCACGGAAGTTATCGCATAATAGATGCTTACGCATCACTGCAGGCTGAAGTCTGCTATAAGGAATCTTGTTACTTATGTACTAACATGGCAGAACGCGCCGGCTCCAAACTGCGCGTTGCATATATAACTGCGGTACTTTTCACTCTGCTATGATCTAGGTCGTGGTGTAGTGGTTACCGTACGCGGCTGCTTATTCTATGGTCACGAGTTGGAATCATGTGTGCTTGTTACGAATTTTCTGCAGTTCACTTCTGAATTATTTCTGTATTATGATTCTAATGTCGTGCAATGCGTGTGGTCAACCTCCGAATGCTCAGTAATTCAATCCAGAAAACTGTAATAAATATGTTTTTCTATCTAGAAGGAGCAAGTGTTATTCTCATCAGGAGTAACAGTTTCTCCCTACGGAGTTACCATCCAAAAAGAGGAATAAAGCAGTTACTCACATAAAGGCGTAGCCTCTACACTTGGATGTTCTTCCCGCAAAAGCTATTGAGGACTAAGAGTTTGCCCCTGAGAGTTTACTCTTTAAAGGACGAGTCGTTCATCCTTAGGGAGTAATGACTGTGGCAATGTAGTTAACCCCGCAAAAGGGCGAACCTAAAACCCATCGTCGTCCTTTGCAGCTTAGAGTGTGTAATTCAGCGCACACCTACCTTGCGAAGCTTGCAAGGAGATGCCGGTTGGAATCTTTGTGCCTGTCGAGTCTCGTGTGGCGGCACTGATTTATCGCGGATGCGTGCGGCAGCGGCTGTCGCACTGCCTACACATGTTCGTACACGTAAATTTGTTGCTTTCGTCGATCTGCAACACAGACAAGCTAGTGTCGACCAGTCATGCTCCCTCGCACGTATGCGACATCGGCCGTCTCTTTCAAAATGCATATATCCTAATATATTGTTCTGCAAGTGTAGCCTATGTTGCAGGCGAGCAATTAAATTTTCACGCAGAAACTAATAAAAGAGGTGCAAGAGCGCTTTTGCTCGCACTGTTCATTTCCGAACCAGAGCACAGAGCCGAGCACAGAGCCGATATCAGGTAAGTGATAAATTAAATTAAAATTGCGTTAGCCTGTTCCCGGCATTGTCAGGGCTCCCTCTATGCCTGAACAGCGCAGAGAGCATCGGGAAGTCACCGCAGAACGAAGCTAAAAAACAATAGCCAGCACCTGAAAGGATGAGATATGGGAATCGTTTCATTTTCATGCCCAACAAGACATGGCGGATTGAGCTTATGGGACTGTCGACATTGGCGCTGTACATACTGAATATCCCTTATTCCTGTACATGCTAGGGCAACACAGATAACTCGCAGAAGGGGACATCGAAGAGTCACGATTTGGGTGACGGATGTCAGAACTCATTTATACTAATTTAATGTATATTTAGCGGTAGATATAGCAAGGTTTTAATGGGCCAGTCTAATTATACTCAAATTTTATGTCAAAAAAGGCTCAATAATGAGAAACGTACGTACGTTGCCTTAGGTCCAGGAGGAGCATATCTGCGTAATACATTAAAGTCATCTGATTGTTAAAAAAATGTCATGCAGCAGTACAAAATGCATCAATATTTCAAGCAGATTAAAATCAATGCCTACTTTTCCTATTTTCCAAGTAGGTAAGAATCCTGCGAACGATCTATTTTGCAGACGCTTCATGTTAGCCATAGCGCAGCCTGAGGGGGGATAGGTCGAGGGTGGCACGCAAACCAAGGTACACAAGAACACAAGAAAATAGATAGACAACGGACGATACGGTAATGTGCCGTGTGAGTTGGGCCCCCCCCCTCTCTACATCAAGAACCAACACCAACTCGCCCACGTTTATTATCTGATGGGAATGGAATGATAACTCATCCTACTTATCACGTAGCCACGAATTGCATGCAAAAACGGCTGTATACTAGAACTTGTGATCTCTTAATCATGTCCCCATACTCTGGCATAATCATGCAATACTCTGGCATAATCATGCATCATCAACGCTCTAAATGAACAGTTGCAAGTGGAGTGACCTGCTAGATCTCCGTCAAGTTTTCATTGCCTAGCGTTTCTTTCCTTCCGACTCCCTTAAAATATTAAAGTCACATTTCTCTCTACATTGAGGATCACTTTTATGTATATATGCTACGTTGGAGAGGTTGTAATTGCCTTCTGTAACATGAAAACTTCTAACATTAGCTTATTGCACGTGCTCTTGGTGTCAGTATAATTCAACAAATACTTTAGAAACCAATTGATACAATTGAAAGTGGTTTTCTTTGAAGATATGGTGTACGTAAGATTAAATAGGTTCCTATGATGTCTGCAGTATATGTAGACAAGGTAAATATAATATAAATAGGCTATCACCTGCTTTCGTGAAAACAGCATTACCTGTAGATAGGCGGGGGGGGGGGGGTGGGGGCGCATCACATTTCCTTTTTATCTTTTTTATATGCGTCTTGCATAAGCATTCCTAAAATTCTACACCTTCATTGCCACAATTGCGCTTCTTGTTTTCGGCCTCTCTTCATTGTGTATA
>NC_051182.1:114037754-114090650 GCF_013339695.2 Rhipicephalus sanguineus | reverse complement strand
GCTCCGTGGTAGAAAACCTAATTGCCCGCAGAGGTCCTGCGTTCAATTTAACACTCGAACCAAGTTTTTAAGGCAAAAGCTTTTATGAGATCACGACAACGGCAGTTTTTGGCGCCGTAGTTGTCTGCCGCCGCCCCCGCTGTCGGTGTCCGTAACCGCTATTGCACGAGTTAAGAAAAATATCGGACGGAACTCGGTTCGAATATGGCCATCTGCGTGGAAGCCCAGTGTTCTACCCAGATCCATGCCGGTACTTGAAACTCCTTTGCAAAAGGGCCCTATAAAAGGCTCCATTTCGGGAAGCAACCTTAATAGGATATGTAATATAGCGCCGTAGAAGAGTTAAGGAACCAGGCGTCACGCGACGCGAATTCTCTAACCAGGCGTTACAAAATGCGAATTGAGCAAGGGTTGGTTTTTGAAAGCTTACAACCTATTACAAACGGCTCTGTCGTAATTATGTGTCGTTATCAGGCACAGCATCAACAAAGTGCACATAATGCCTTACAGATGTGTAGGGGTACCATGGTTCTCCGCAGCTTTACGAAAAATGGCATAGCGGCTGTCCCTACCTCACAAATATTAGAATTATTTAAGCGTAGTGGGTACCTTGCTAGTTCATTTGCAACGGTTTTTAAGGAAGCTCATAAGGCCCCCATGATCCATTTCCTCATGGCATCAGTAATGTTCTCTCCCTCTCTCTCTTTGTTTTTGCGTTAACATATGTGATATAACAATGGTAGGAGAGTGAAATGACGACCGGGCGTCATACAATGCGAATTACGTAACTAGTGGGTCGTTCAAAGCTTCCAACCTATTACGAAGGGCTCAGCCATTAATCTTCATTGTCATCAGCCGCTGCATCAAGAAAGTGCACACAATGCCATACAGATTTGTACTTGGCTGGTACTTGGCCTCTCCGCCAAATGACGAATCGTGGCCTAATCGGTGCTTCCCAACTTCACGAAAATATAGTTTATGTCATAGTGGGTACCTCGCAGTGTACTTGTATTAGTAGCCGCAAGAGATTTTACAACGGGCTCTAGAAATGTATCTCTTCCTGCTTTCGCTGTGGCTGCGGTGCGCTTTCCGCGCAGGCCTGGAGTTTTAAGGGCCAAGCACCTTAGAGTACCGGCGTGCATCGTGCATCGTCGCCTGCTGTCGCGGCGTGCCGTGTAATCTGCTGCATTGCTTGAGCGCAAGAGAGGGCGCCACCACCTCAGTGCTCACCGTGTGGCCAGAGAGAGCAAACGGCACGCGTTGACTATGGAAACGTTCTTTTTGCGATGAACGCTGAACTACCAGCTCGCAAGGAACTAGAACGCGCCCTCTCCCATGAGAGACACGCCAACGCAGGCAGCGTGTGCTAGCGAGTGTCTTGATTGAAAAAAAAATATTGCTGATCCCTCCGTCATAGGAATCGGAATTACACGAAGTAAAGCGTGCCCTTACAGACTAACTAAATGTTTTGCTGTACATTGATATAAGAGAGTTTGCACAATGTATATTGATGTCTGGCAGCTATACCACCGTTTAACGTGGATGCACCCACTTTGATGATTGGTGGTGCGTCTCCGTCCCGACGATTAACGTCCATGTTAAATGATTATGCAAGCCCATGTGGTAGGTGTAGTAGTTAATGGTGAAAGCGTAATCAGAGAGCGAGGTGTGATAGCCAGAACAGCGTGGCATATGGGACGCAGAACTTGGTCGCCATCCCGCGGCCTGTTAAATATGATTGAACACCATGGCCGGACTAGAGGGAAACGCAAAGCGCGTCGTGCCGCCTCGGTAGCCCAGCCGCGATTTTAAATGCGAATGCATTTCTTAGTCGGGCTATGCCAGGCGTCGGTGTCCGCTCGCCGGCAGGTGTTACCTCTCCGCTCTCATTCCCGCTCCCATAGCAACAGCTGCGGGCACGCGCGCTTATCCTTGCCCCTAGCAACCGGAGCAGATGGTGCGGGCGGAGTAGCGGAGAGTGAGTGGAGAGGAGGAGCGCGCTCTGGCTTGTGAGGGCGCTCGCATCGCGGAAGCTCGTCAGAGCTCCCGCGTGTGTGGAGAGAGTGTAGGAGAGGATAGGTGCAGTGCTTCGCCGCTCCTTCTCTCGCCGTTCGCTCTCTCTCCTCCCTCCGCCCCATTCTCCGGTCCGCTGGAGTGAGCGCGCGCCTCACTCTCGACCGTTCGCTGGCTGGGCGCCTCTCAAGGCGATGGCAGAAGTCGGTGAAGGCGAATGTCTGACGGCGTCATTAATTAACGTCATTACAATTACTACGCCGTGTACTCTCGGCGCAATAAATGCATTAGCATTTCCTCACGATTCCCCTCTGGGAGGTGGGTGAGCCGGGAGCAGGGAACGCGGTATTACAGCCAGGTGAGGAAGGCGCGCGTCGAAGAGCTATTTTTGGTTTGGATTAGCGTGATGCTCTGAGCGAGACCGACGCTTTACGACGCTTGGGCTAAGATCGCCACCTCGCGGTGTGTTAGGCATTGACAACACTGAACTGCTTTTGAAAACGCACCGAAAGGGACGGACGTGTAACGCGTTGCATGTGCTAATCGCGGAGGCCACAGTAATGACGAATTACTTTACTTTACCGCTCCCAGAGGGCAACACCACCCCGCAAACCGGGAGAGTGGTAGATATAAAGGGCGCGCTTGTAAAGCCTCTTTAGTCTGTGACCGTGGCGCAGTGGATAGCGTGCCCGGCATGTGTTGTTGCGGACCGAGCCGTCGTGGGTTCGACGCCCGTTAACGGAACATTTTGTCATCTGATCATGTAAATTTTTTCTGCGTCATTTCCGTGACTGCAATAAGTCACTGAAGTCTTGTGACGGAAATACGTCAATGAAGTGACTGAAGTAGTCACTGGACCCCGGCACAAAAAAATACTTTCGTGTTAAAAAAACGACTGCTCATCGTTCGATCAGTCGTTTCACCATCCGTTCACCAGCCCTCCAGTTATAGAGGCACTGGATCTTGACCGCCAATGTAGTGCCGGTGGGAGATCTGTGCGTAGTAGAACAATGAAGATTCACAGCATGTGCATTAACTAAAAGCGAACTGCGGGTCTCTGTGTCTAATTGAAGCCTCCAGATTTAGGGGCCAAGCCCGTCAGGGTTTCGGCCTGTCTTGTCTGCTGTACGGCGTGTGTCGTCTTCTGGAGTGGCGGTCCATCTCCTTGATTAAGACAGGTTCAGCGCAAGAGACGGCGCCACCGCCTGAGGGCTCGCCATGTGGCGAGAGCGAGCGAACGGCGGCTGTTTCGCTGTGGGGAACACGGGCGCACACTGCATGCTTCGCCCCTCCCCAGGTTTCACGTTAGTGGAACTGAGCAACCTTGCCTTCTTTCCCTTCACCAGAACTTTTTTATTACTTCTTTCTTTGCATCTATCTCGCATATCAGCTCATGGGCAATGCCTATTTCTGGCTCGCAACTAACGACGTCGACAACGCTCTTTCTGTGAGACATGCTCTTTAACGCCATCGCGTTATTATTCTACGCTCTAAATGGCGGAGCCGTTGTGAAACAAAGCTGTTTCCTTAGGCTAAAGCATGAGTCGTTACTACTACCGAGACAAGAGAATAATAATAAAGCAAAAATTCGCCGACCAATACTATACTGACTAAGGTGAATTCTTAGCCCGGCTTCGTGCTAGGACAAGGGCAACTGAGTTTGAAGTTTTGGCTTTCCGCAAGCTATCGACTAACCATAAATCCTAATTTTTGTTTAGTAGGACAGCACCCACTACGCCACTGTACATATTGTCACGTAATGCCGACTCCCTTCAGGTGTGTTGAATTTCAACCCGGCGTGGTTTTTCACTAGAAATTTCGGTGGCAGTGGCGGATTAGTAAGGCACCTTGCAAAGGAGCCTCAATAGGGGATATTCATAATGCTTGGTGCTCCGGCAACACTGGGCGCGTCTGCCATTTTTGGTTGGGCGCCGTCGCGGAATCGTCTGCCAGCACCTCCATAAGAATAGGCTACAGAGAGGCTGAGCCGCAGTCATTGGCGAAGCTGTCGGAACAAGAAAATGCGCCTCTTTCTTTCGTCATCCAGTGCTGAACGGTCAACGGACCTGAATGCGCTGCCACAAATCGACGAGAACTCAATATTGAAGCTATGCGCGCTTAAAAACTTATCCGGATGGCAGCTGCAAAAGGCGCACCGCTTCGCAAAGGCGAACTGCTATTCTTTATGGTGTATCCCGATGACGGACCGAATCGGGATTTGTCATGGACGCGGACGGCTAATGCGCGAATAACCCGCCTGCAGGCGCATCCCCACGACGGACGGTGTCCTAGGAGAGAACAGCCGAATTACTCTCGCCCGCAGTCTATGCGCTCACCTGCGCCCGCTGGCAGCAGATCGGATTGAGAGTATTCAACAACATGTAAGCCGACAGAACGCAAAGCTCGCCGAGCATTGTCGAGTATTGTCGAGGACTGTAATTTGTTTCGGTGAAATTTAAATTGTTTCAGTCATTTAGCCATTCGGCGGAATGGCTAAATGAATTAAAGAACCTGCTTTAGAGAGAGCTGCTGGAGACTGACCTCGTTGCTGTCACGAGTGGGGCCCTGCATACGAAGGTAGTACAAAGTGATGCGCCGTTATCGGCATTTATTTTTCTTTTGCAGATAACAGGTACCGACAGTGCACACTGCACTGCTGCGCATTATGTTTTCTGCTCTCAGTTCGCATCTTGATCTTAATATCAGTGTTCAAATACGGACCGTGTTCTGAGACAACCGCTTGAGGCGACAGCGACAATTTGCCTGCCGAAGAATCCTGCGTGTGCAATGATTAAAGCGACAATTTACCCGCTAATCAACGAGCATTAAATCGTTTTAGAGTGTGACCCCAGAAATAAACTGAACTAAACGGCATTAAGTAGAATTGCAAACTGGGCAAGTTGATAACGATTCATAGCTGGTTGAGGTAAACAGCGCTGTGTTGTGTCCCTCCTTTACTCTGTCTTCGTTTTCTAGAGCTGTTTACCTCGACCAGCTATGAACTAAACGCCAGCAGAGCTGAAATCGACTGCCAGGCCAGCCGTACGGCTCGAGCAGAAGAAAATTGTGCTGGATGCCAGCCTGTTCGTCCGCTAAAGCTGCGGCGTTCCGCTGCCAGAATACCGATGTGAAAAAACAGGTTGAGGTCATCAGTCCGCGAGCCACGCGGATTAGGCGCGGATGAGGAGAATCGCTGATGTAAAGTCACGTGACGCGCCGTCCTGCCCGCCACATCCGGATTCGGTTCATCGTCTGAATGCACCATTAGTGGCGTGCGCTTCCGCTCTGAGGTAGGCGGTCAAGAAAAGTGCTCATTTCAGAGGAGATGTGACTGTCAAACTTGAAGCATAACCTTGCACTGCAATAGATCCTCATTGTATTTCCCACTGCCACTTCAGGCAAGGATCATAAACACCTGTCAGATATCGACACCACGCATGGTTGTTGAGCTCGCGCTCTAAGCGTCGTGAGTGCTGTCCCGCCTGCAGTAGAACAACAAGCATGATTGCTGGGCTATCGAAACATGGTTAGGGCTCAATATTACGGTAGCAAGTACAGCTGTGCAAAAACTGTTTTGTTTTCCGTGCTGCACAAATAAGTGTTGTTTATCAAAAATTTTCGTGGCTTTAAAAAAATAGTTCGCGTAAACTCCGCACATTGTCTTCTATAGCAAGGTAAGCAAGTCATTTGGGAAGATTGGGTGTTGACATGTGTAGCTAAAGACATGTGTAGTTAAAGACATGTGTAGCTAAAGACCGCTAACACAGACATTCGGCGACCGCACTGGGGACTTTGCTCGTTTGTAGCGATGCTAGCAACCATTTCGTTCTTCGATCTCTCAAATGGACGGTAAGCTTTATCGATAAATAAGTTGGCGCACAAGCGTGTCGCTGTGAAAGCTTGAAACGTTAAATTCGAGAACTGGCTTCTTGAACTTCAGAACACATTCTAAACTGTTCGACTCCCTTATGAAAGCTTCTGTTAAAGAGCAGTTTTCCTCTAAATCATACACATCTGGCATTCTAGCACAGGCCATGTGACGTAACTACAACTGCAACGAACAGTTCTGCCGGAAATAATGAATGCTCCAGGAATTGCTTTAAAGGAAATTTCAGGAGGCGTTGCACCTCCTGAAAAACATCTACATCTTGCATCTATGAACACGCTCTCAGCAGCGCTCAATGGTGCTGTTGCACATCCTGAAGTCAGCTGGAAGGCATGTATTCAGTTAAAAAATTGCACTTTGCATTGTCTCCCTTAGAATGCAGAGAAGCCATCCCATCTTCTCTATTCAACAAACCTGTTTAGGCTATGTTAACACGATGCTGCAGAGTTGACTTGAGTCGCTCAGTAAAATTGGTTGTTTCTTTAAACGTTTTCGTTTTCATTTTTCTGACATTCTAGAAACATTTTCGCCGAACGTTATACCCAAGGGCGTTCTGTACGCTGAAAAGCGAGAAAGCTTGCCACAGTCAAATGAACACATACGCGAATATGTGACTAAAAAAGAACAAAATTATTCAAACGTCGCTGCAGCTCCCGTTTGTATATATATATATATATATATATATATATATATATATATATATATATATATATATATATATCCAGCACATTCCACATTTTCACGGAAGTTATCGCATAATAGATGCTTACGCATCACTGCAGGCTGAAGTCTGCTATAAGGAATCTTGTTACTTAGACTAACATGGCAGAACGCGCCGCGTCCAAACTGCGCTTGCATATATAACTGCGGTACTTTTCACTCTGCTATGATCTAGGTCGTGGTGTAGTGGTTACCGTACGCGGCTGCTTATTCTATGGTCACGAGTTGGAATCATGTGTGCTTGTTACGAATTTTCTGCAGTTCACTTCTGAATTTATTTCTGTATTATGATTCTAATGTCGTGCAATGCGTGTGTCAACCTCCGAATGCTCAGTAATTCAATCAGAAACTGTAATAAATATGTTTTTCTATCTAGAAGGAGCAAGTGTTATTCTCATCAGGAGTAACAGTTTCTCCCTACGGAGTTACCATCCAAAAAGAGGAATAAAGCAGTTACTCACATAAAGGCGTAGCCTCTACACTTGGATGTTTCTTCCCGCAAAGCTATTGAGGACTAAGAGTTTGCCCCTGAGAGTTACTCTTTAAAGGACGAGTCGTTCATCCTTTAGGGAGTAATGACTGTGGCAATGTAGTTAACCCCGCAAAAGGGCGAACCTAAAACCCATCGTCGTCCTTTGCAGCTTAGAGTGTGTAATTCAGCGCACACTACCTTGCGAAGCTTGCAAGGAGATGCCGGTTGGAATCTTTGTGCCTGTCGAGTCTCGTGTGGCGGCACTGATTTATCGCGGATGCGTGCGGCAGCGGCTGTCGCACTGCCTACACATGTTCGTACACGTAAATTGTTGCTTTCGTCGATCTGCAACACAGACAAGCTAGTGTCGACCAGTCATGCTCCCTCGCACGTATGCGACATCGGCCGTCTCTTTCAAAATGCATATATCCTAATATATTGTTCTGCAAGTGTAGCCTATGTTGCAGGCGAGCAATTAAATTTTCACGCAGAAATAATAAAAGAGGTGCAAGAGCGCTTTTGCTCGCACTGTTCATTTCCGAACCAGAGCACAGAGCCGAGCACAGAGCCGATATCAGGTAAGTGATAAATTAAATTAAAAATTGCGTTAGCCTGTTCCCGGCATTGTCAGGGCTCCCTCTATGCCTGAACAGCGCAGAGAGCATCGGGAAGTCACCGCAGAACGAAGCTAAAAAACAATAGCCAGCACCTGAAAGGATGAGATATGGGAATCGTTTCATTTTCATGCCCAACAAGACATGGCGGATTGAGCTTATGGGACTGTCGACATTGGCGCTGTACATACTGAATATCCCTTATTCCTGTACATGCTAGGGCAACACAGATAACTCGCAGAAGGGGACATCGAAGAGTCACGATTGGGGTGACGGATGTCAGAACTCATTTATACTAATTTAATGTATATTTAGCGGAGATATAGCAAGGTTTTAATGGGCAAGTCTAATTATACTCAAATTTTATTCAAAAAAGGCTCAATAATGAGAAACGTACGTACGTTGCCTTAGGTCCAGGAGGAGCATATCTGCGTAATAAATTAAAGTCATCTGATTGTTAAAAAAAATTGTCATGCAGCAGTACAAATGCATCAATATTTCAAGCAGATTAAAATCAATGCCTACTTTTCCTATTTTCCAAAGTTAGGTAAGAATCCTGCGAACGATCTATTTTGCAGACGCTTCATGTTAGCCATAGCGCAGCCTGAGGGGGATGATGTAGAGGGTGGCACGCAAACAAGGTACACAAGAACACAAGAAAATATAGACAAAGGACGATACGGTAATGTGCCGTGTGAGTTGGGCCCCCCCCCCTCTCTACATCAAGAACCAACACCAACTCGCCCAACGTTTTATTATACTGATGGGAATGGAATGATAACTCATCCTACTTATCACGTAGCCACGAATTGCATGCAAAAACGGCTGTATACTAGAACTTGTGATCTCTTAATCCATGTCCAGCAATACTCTGGCATAATCATGCAATACTCTGGCATAATCATGCCATCATCAACGCTCTAAATGAACAGTTTGCAAGTGGAGTGACCTGTAGATCTGCCGTCAAGTTTTCATTGCCTAGCGTTTCTTTCCTTCCGACTCTCCTTAAAATAGTAAAAGTCACATTTCTCTCTACATTGAGGATCACTTTTTATGTATATATGCTACGTTGGAGAGGTTGTAATTGCCTTCTGTAACATGAAAACTTCTAACATTAGGCTTATTGCACGTGCTCTTGGTGTCAGTATAATTCAACAAATACTTTAGAACCAATTGATACAATTGAAAGTGGTTTTCTTTGAAGATATGGTGTACGTAAGATTAAATAGGTTCCTATGATGTCTGCAGTATATGTAGACAAGGTAAATATAATATAAATAGGCTATCACCTGCTTCGTGAAAACAGGCATTACACTTAGGCTACGCAGCACATTTCTCTTTTTATCTTTTTTATATGCTGCTTGCATAAGCATTCTAAAAATTCTACACCTTAATTGCCACAATTTGGCTTCTTGTTTTCGGCCTCTCTTCATTGGTGTATAGCTCGACTATATTTGCAGGAAATGTCTGCAGGGTGCAAGGGTAATGCACGAGACATGCTTCGAAGTACGTACAGAGACAACGCCAGTACGCTGGGCCGGCTGTTCTTGTTCTCTGCGTCGTCTTTCTCCTCTTTCTAAAAGCTCGCCTAGCGCGCGCCTTAGCGCTATCGGCTCTCTGTCTTCCTTACACTCCGCCACGCTGCAACATTGCATGGCGACCTGCGCAATTGCCTCTGGAGGGCGCCACTGACAGTTGCGTTTCGGTCGGTCTCGACCACTCAGAGCTCTTGTTTTAGTGCGTGCTAAAGGCGCCCCTGGCGGCCGCCATTGACTGTTTCGAGGAGGTAATGGCGTAGGCAGTTTTCCCGGGGAAGGATGCGGCAACAGCGTGCGAGGAGCCCTCAGGGTTGGCATGGCTTTTTGGTGTTTTAGGGGCGTAGCTCCTCTTAGTCTAGCCTGTCCCGTCTCCGTTGTCTGGCGTAAACGGATCTCCCGTATGATGCAATAGATGACGCTGTCTCATAGAAGTACATACAAACTGCAGTTCAGGGACGATATTCTACATGGCGCTGTACACAATCTGTGTCATCACCATTTCTCGTCTCATTTCCTAGATGGCGTTGGTCCAATAGAATTGTGTGCAATATGGCGCTTGTGTGAATCGACACTAGATGGCGCTGGAAGTGCCGCTTCTCTCCGATTGGCTGCTGCGCGGGCGGCGCGGGGATGCGCGGGGAGCAAGCACATCTCTCATTCTCCTGGATCGTCGCCGTACGTGTCGGATCGTTGGCGGAGCATGGACGATGCGCAGCGGCGGGCGCTCGCTTGGCGGCAGTGTTTCGCAGCGGTCGTTTGACGGTGCGCGCCAAGGACGCCGCTGCGGAACGGGCTCAACGAGAATCGAATCCCGAGACCATGATTGCTGCAGGAGCTGCGCCCATGCTCTTCATCATTCACCCGTGGATATGCTGTAATCTTTTTGCACCTGTTCCTCTAAGCCGGTCGCATTCACTCTGGTAGACGATGAGTACCTTCACCACCAAAACAAATGTTTCGTGTTTTTTTGCAAAACGAAGGAACTCCTTTATTTAGCGACAACCTCTACGTTACTATTAGGAGGCTCATAGCTCATTCTCTTTCCCCATCATACTCATATGGAGGCGTCCGGGCGGCAGTCCGGGTGCCCTGGCTGAGTGGTCCACCACCGGTGTTTTAAGTATACATCCTCGGGCATAGGTTTTAGCGCCTCAGCAATGCCTTGCGTTTTTCCGGTAGGACCTTTTCGCTGAGTGGAAGCTGATCGAGTGCGCATTATGTAGGCTAGCTCTAATGTCGCAGTCAACCTTAAGAAGCAGTGAGAAAGCGAAAACGCCAGAGCTGCCGGAAAACCATGTTCGCCTCGAAAATGCTCGCATTTGTTCTGCCCCTCATGCAAGCCGTCGCCACTTCGAGAATTCATTCTATTTTGCCCGTTTCCTAAGCATTTATTTTCTTACCGAATTCAAGCAATGCATGCAAAACACGGAAAATAAACAGCTTTCGGCTTTTCAAACCGATGTTTCGAGAGATATACATTAGCAGAAATTACACAAGAGGGCATGCCTGCAGCGGCGGCATCGGATTCACCCGCCTATGCAAAAGCGATATATGTTGGACCACGACGACTCGCTGTTCTTCAGGTTCTGCGAATTCCAGTCTTCAAGGGAATTTTAATCCAAACCAAGCTTTCGCGGAACGCGTCCTTGTCGAGGCTGTGAGTCTTGTCGTGCTACACGGGTACTATGTAATTGCGCCTATGCGAGCCACCGCCGACGCCCTAGGAGCCGTGTTGAATTGGTGGCCGGTCGTCGTTTACATCACGTGGTTTAAGCTAGAAAGTACAGATCCCCGTGAAGTGGAAAGGCGATTCGCTTTCGCGTGGCAGAAAAATCGCTCTCGGATGTTTTTTTTTTTTTTTTTCCGGCCGCTTAGGCGGCGAGGATAGTTAATTTCCGGTCAGCTCTGCCGCTTTCGCCACCGTGACGGCGCGGGTGAAGTAGTTTCCTGGAGCCCCCAATGTGACTGAACATGGGGACCTGAACATGATAGGGTGCATACTTGCGGCGGCGGTCGACTTCAGGGTTGCGTCATCGAGGAAACGTTCCTCAGGAATACCCGCTACCTCGAGCTAAAAGCTAGATTCGCCAAAGCTTATCGACGCCTATGCCATTGTAATGAGAGAAACAGAGACAACGCCTGTACGCTGGGTCGGCTGTTCTTATTCATTGCGCTCTCTTTCTTCGGGCTGACCTAGCGCGCGCATTTGTTCTATCGGCTGTCTATCTTCCTTTCAGTACATACATACATATATACACAAGGCGTCCTAGTTATCACGCAGCACGTTTTTAAAAAAAAGAGGAACGGCGTTACGGGACACAAACATACTGCACATTATTCTTAGTACACTGGAGTAGCCACTGCCAATTTTTTCGTTAATGAGGTTTATTCAAATAGTATAATTATATTTATAAGTTGACATGTACTCCCGTGATTATGAACATGTCATTGAGTCATATGTAGGCGTGTTCAAGCGACATCTAACTGCGCGACTTTCAATAACATACTAAATGCGAGCTCATTTTTTCCAGGTCATCACGAAAGCCCGTAAACTACGACAAAAATAGCACGTGACTACGCTCCCACCCGCAAAGAAAACCAGCTCCCTCAAATAAGCCTACTACAAACAACCGCTCGGCCTGTTGTCCTTTGCCAGATACAGCGTTCCGCATTTTGCCAAGGGTGCCAATAATATGCGTCGCAGTTTCGCTACAATTCACTCTGTTCGATATTACGCCACTATGATTATCCATATATCACGGCAGACAGCTCTAATTGATAACGTGGCAGGAGCGCTGTTCTCCTTGCGGCCTAACTCTGTAAAACCAAGGTGTGCGTTTTTTCGGCCGAGAAGTGACAGATAGAGCATTCGATATATGTATATTTTTTTTCTTTCTGCACTTTTCCTTGATACTGCCTACCTCATATCGAGCTTGTTTGAAGGCGCTGGTGCTCGACGCACGCAGCGACCTGGTCACGCATCACTTTTCATATTTGGCGGGCTTTCTTGATCGCTCGGAAAAACTGAGCGCGTAATTAGCACGTTGTTGAAAATAGCCTAGTTAGATGCCACGTGAGCATGCCTAGATACGTTTCATTGATATTTTGACAATGAGGTGAGTACTCGTCGAGTTGCAAAGTTAATTATGACAAATTACTTGAATCTCATTAACGAAAAAAAAAACAATGACTACTTCAGTGTACAAGGAACAATATGCTGTAGGTTTGCTTCACATAACGGCATTCCCCCTTTTTTTTCTAAATCGGGCTGTGTGATAGGTGGGACATCCTGTATAATATATGTGGCGTTTTTTTTTAAAGAGCCAAATGCAGAAACCGAAACTTGGCGTCAATTTGGCGGGAGCGTAAAGCGCGCCTTAGTATCTTTAACTCCTAAAGTAGTTGGAATCAAAATGGAGCAATTCCTGATTATAACGTGAGCTCAAAAGGGAAGCAATGAAAAATGATCCAAATGCTACATTTGTTTCAATCAAACTGCGCCGCATTCATTAACCAGCGCTGCCTCAACAATCGTGTCCAAAACAGCCAATGTGGTCTCATCCAATCTGTTGTATTTGTGTCAACGTTGCTTTGCAATCGTGTTTACGTTCCACAATTAGTTTTTCTATGGGGATTGGCCCTTACTGGTGGACATGATGTTTTAGGGCAAAACTCGAATATAAAGAGTAAGATGCCGACTTTCCTACTTCTTTCTGCTTCTTGGCGTTTCTTTTCGAGTTTAGCGCTGCAGTGCCATGTCCTTCTTCCGCTCGAAGACGATAGATTTGAAATAAAATATATACGAAATCAATATATTGGGCACCGATCTATTCATTGAAGAAGAAGTTATCAGAAATAGCACGGCATAAAACGAGCTCCGAAGAAGAAGAAGAAGAAGAAGAAGAAAAGAAGAGCTGGAGCACTTTCCAAGGCCTTCAATAGATGCCAAGAACAAGAAAACGCTGCCGACAATCCAGAATAGTGCGCCTTTTGCCAGGAAGGACCACTTGCTCTTCAAGTATAGTCGTCGCCATTACGCGCATGTGACGGAGGACGGCACCGACAGAAACTCAAGGATCTTGTTAATTTTAGCGCAAAATACTGCTATAATCGTTCTTTAGAATCGTTTAGACTTATTTTATGCTACAGTATGGTAGATGCTTGTTCACTATCACCCGCCAGGTGGCGCAACAAGCGCACTTTACAGGTTGTCGCCCCGCTCATTTATTACTGGAGTTGGGATGTGCGCCTCCTTCCTGTACTTTGACCTCCGGGTCCTGGTTAGCCATACTCGTGCGCTTATCTCTTCAGGAAGGAGGCTTGTGCATGCTGTGCTTTGACCGCAATATTAGCGTTAAAGTGATAGACCGCACGAAGGTCACGTCACTCGCTGCAGTGACTGCCTTTGCTAAAGGGGCGCGCTGCTAGCCTTTGTTTTTATGACTTTGCAATTTGTTGATATCGCACTTATTGGTTCGCACTTGCAGCGAAAATTTGAATTCTTCAATAATGAAAGACATAAAGTCATCATACGTACAAGACTTTCACAGGCCTGTAACATTCCACCGTGCGCTCGCATGAATCAATATACGCAGCTTCAAATTGAGATTTCACACACTCGCAGCTGCTATCTATCCATCTTGAGTGACTCATCATTTGCAGGTGAATGGGACTGTAGGTCTTCAAGAACTGTAAAGTAAATGAAAGAAATCCCTGAACGTGCTTCCTTAACACACCAATCAAATCTGCAGCTGACACCGTGCGTGCTTTTCTTACTTCTTTAGCGGTAGAAATTTGAAATATGAACTGCAGTGTACCAATACAGCAAAATGCGACAACCAACAGACATGAGATAATCAAGAATAATAACGGAGGTTCCAAGCAAAAGTCATTCCGATGTGGTTTCTAGTATTAGGGTCATTTATGGCTCAAACGTTCTTCAGTATTCTTAAGCTTATTGGGAGGTGTATGCTACATTGCTTTATGAAATTATTCCGTGCAGACGATCAATTTCAGGTAACAATGCGGTAGCTCTTATGCCAGTCAAAGAGACTAAAATGTTTATACATACAGACAGCGTCTAATACAGTAATGAAACGTTTCCTAAACTGGTATCAATATTTCATTTGTATATCAAACATATTTACTGTCAATAGCGTCCAAGTAACTGACTATAACATGGAGATACGTAACAAATAGCAGTCATATATTATTGTTTAAAAATCACGCCATATCCATATCATCAATGAATGATGATTGAGGAGCTGACTCGGAGATTTTCATTCATTTCATTTCATTTTCATTTCATTTATTTGGGCATTTTCACAAAATGCCCACGAAGGGGGCAAAAGGAGAGTGTGTCTCCTGACTTGGCCCACACTTCGTGAGGCACCTCGGGCACGACATGGACGACTTCAGGTCGTGCGCGGCGTCGCTGGGAGTTCGTAATGCCGTCCGGGACGACCTCGTAGTCAAGAGCGCCGTGACGTCGAAGCACCTTGTATGGCCCGAAGTATCGCCGAAGAAGTTTTTCACTGAGCCCACGTCGGCGTATCGGCGTCCAGACCCACACACGGTCACCCGGTTGGTACTCCATGTGGCGTCGTCGAAGATTATAGTGACGGCTGTCGACCCTCTGCTGGTTCTTGATGCGCAGGCGGGCGAGCTGTCGAGCTTATTCGGCGCGTTGCAAATAGGCGGCAACGTCGAGGTCGTCTTCGTCGGTGGCGGTTGGTAGCATTGCGTCGAGCGTCGTTGCCGGGCTCCTGCCGTAGACCAGCTTGTACGGCGTCATTTGCGTCGCTTTTCTTGCATGGCCGTGTTGTATGCGAAGGTCACATACGGAAGGATGGCATCCCACGTCTTGTGTTCGACGTCGACATACATGGCCAGCATGTCGGCGATGGTCTTGTTTAGCCGCTCGGTGAGGCCATTGGTCTGTGGGTGGTACGCTGTGGTCCGGCGGTGGCTTGTTTGGCTGTATCTCAGTATTGCCTGAGTTAGGTCAGCAGTAAACGCCGTACCTCTGTCGGTGATGAGGACCTCTGGGGCGCCATGACGCAGGAGGATGTTCTCAACGAAGAACTTCGCTACCTCGGCGGCACTGCCTCTGGGTAGGGCCCTTGTCTCGGCGTAGCGGGTGAGGTAGTCGGTAGCTACGACGATCCATTTGTTTCCGGTATTGGACGTCGGGAAGGGCCCCAGTAAGTCCATCCCAATTTGCTGGAACGGCCGTCGAGGTGGCTCGATAGGCTGCAGAAGTCCGACTGGCCTAGTCGGAGGTGTCTTGCGTCGCTGACAGTCCCGGCAGGTCTTGACGTAGCGAGTTACGTCGGCGACAAGGCGCGGCCAGTAGTACTTTTCCTGTATTCTTGCGAGCGTGCGAGAAACACCCAGGTGTCCAGACGTCGGGTCGTCATGCAGAGCCTGGAGGACCTCTGGTCGCAATGTCGAGGGCACTACGAGAAGGGAATCGGCTCGAAGCGGCGAGAAGTTCTTCTTAAGGAGAACACCGTTGCGCAAGAAAAACGACGTCAGTCCTCTCGTGAATACCTTGGGAACAACGGTGGTCGTGCCCTCGAGGTATTCCACAAGGCCCCTGAGTTCTGGGTCCGCTCGCTGTCGTTCGGCGAAGTCTTCGGCACTTATGGTTCCCAAGAAGCAGTCATCCTCCACGTCGTCCTGCGGCGGTGGGTCGACGGGGGCGCGGGACAGGCAGTCAGCGTCGGAGTGTTTTCTTCCGGACTTGTAAACGACGGTTATGTCAAATTCTTGAAGTCGTAGGTTCCAGCGTGCGAGGCGACCTGAAGGGTCCTTCAAGTTAGCTAGCCAACACAAGGCGTGGTGGTCGCTCACAACTTTGAAGGGCCGGCCGTAGAGGTAGGGGCGAAACTTCGATGTAGCCCAGATGATGGCCAGGCACTCCTTTTCTGTTGTGGAGTAGTTGATTTCTGCCTTTGATAGCGACCGGCTAGCATAACTGATGACCCTTTCGAATCCGTCGGTCTTTTGCACAAGGACGGCGCCGAGTCCTACGCTGCTTGCGTCGGTGTGGATTTCCGTATCGGCGTATTCGTCGAAATGCGCAAGTATGGGAGGCGTCTGCAGGCGTACGTTTCAGTTCTTGAAATGCTTGAACTTGCGGCGTTTCCCACCTGAATTCGACGTCGGCCTTCGTGAGTTGCGTCAGCGGCTCGGCGATCCGTGAAAATTCCTTGACGAAACGTCTGTAATAGGCGCACAAGCCGAGAAAACGGCGTACGGCCTTCTTGTCGGTGGGCGTCGGGAAGTCAGCGATGGCAGCTGTTTTCCGCGGGTCCGGGCGAACACCATCCTTGCTGATCACGTGACCCAAGAACAAGAGCTCCTCGTACGCGAAGCGGCACTTTTCAGGCTTCAAGGTGAGTCCGGAGGTCTTGATTGCTTGAAGTACAACTTCAAGGCGCCGAAGGTGTTCGTCGAAGTTTGAGGAAAACACAACGACGTCGTCCAAGTACACGAGACACGTCTGCCACTTCAAGCCGGCCAGTACTGTATCCATAACCCGTTGAAAAGTCGCAGGTGCCGAGCAAAGACCAAAGGGCATGACCTTGAACTCGAACAGGCCGTCTGGTGTTATAAAAGCAGTCTTTTCTCGGTCTCTCTCGTCAACCTCTATTTGCCAGTAACCGGTCTTGAGGCCCATCGACGAAAAGTACTTTGCGTTGTGTAATCGATCCAGGGTATCGTCTATCCGGGGAAGGGGATACACGTCCTTCTTTGTGACTTTGTTCAGGCGACGATAATCGACGCAAAAACGTAGAGTCCCATCCTTCTTCTTCACTAGCACCACCGGGGATGCCCACGGACTCTTCGACGGCTGGATGATGTCGTCGCGTAGCATTTCGTCGACCTGTTTCTTCACGGCCTCGCGTTCTCGCGTCGAAACTCTGTACGGGCTCTGACGGAGTGGTCTGGCGCTTTCCTCTGTTATGATGCGATGTTTTGCCACGGGAGTCTGCCGAATTCTTGACGACGACGAAAAGCAGTCCTTGTATTGCAAGAGCAGGGTTTTGAGCTGTTCTTGTTTGTGCTTCTGAAGGCTGGGATTGATGTCGAAAGCTGGTTGCGGTGCTTTATTCGTCGGAGTAGGCTCGGGAGAATCGGTGAGGCCGAAAGCACTGCTGGCTTCTACGATTTCTTCGATGTAGGCGACCGTCGTGCCTTTGCTCACGTGCTTGTACTCGTTGCTGAAATTCGTGAGCATAACTGTTGCTTTCCCTGCCCGCAGCTCTGCTACTCCTCTTGCGACGCAAATCTTGCGGTTAATCAAGTGGTGCTGGTCGCCTTCAACAACGCCTTCCAGGTCTGCTGATTTCTGAGTGCCGACGGAAATGATGACGCTGGAGCGAGGGGGAATGGTGACCTGGTCTTCTAGCACATTCAAGGCATGCTTTCTTGGCGGAGTGTGCGGCGGTAGTGCCTTTTCCGTGGACAGTGTTATTGACTTAGACCTCAGGTCGATGATTGCACCATGAAGGCCTAAGAAGTCCATACCAAGGATGACATCTCTCGAGCAACGCGGCAGGATTACGAAGTTCGCGGGATAAATCCGGTTGTTAATGGTGAGTCTCGCTGTGCAGATTCCCTCCGGGGTTACGAGGTGACCTCCAGCTGTCCGGATTTCGGGGCCTTCCCAGGCTGTCGTAACTTTCTTCAGCTTCGTGGCGAACGGTCCACTGATGACAGAATAGTCGGCTCCTGTGTCGACGAGGGCTGTGACACTGTGGCCGTCAATAAGAACGTCGAGGTCGCTAGTTCGTCGTCTTGCGTTGCAGTTAGGTCGTGGCGTCGGGTCACGGCTACGTCGGTTTGTTCCGCTGCTTACACGTTGCGTCGTCAGGTCTACTTAGGTCCGCGAGGTTTCGTCGTGCCCTGTCGGTCCGCGAGGGGTTCGCGTCGTGCCCTGAAGCCTTCGTCGTGGCGGCGGCGTCGGCGGCGGAGGGTCTTCGGTATTTCGTCGTACAGCAACCGCACCTCCATCGGTTGCTGCCCTTAGTTTTCCGGATGCGGGCTAGGTGACCGGCCCCGGGTTGGGCCAGTGTATGGTCGGCGTTGGGGAGAGGCGTAGCGGCCTGGCGACGGCGATCGGGAAGGTCCTCGGGGGGTCCACTGCGCTCCTGCCAGGTAGTCGGCGATGTCACGTGGTCGTTCCCCCTGCTGTGGACGCGGCGCGTCGACGGCGAACCCACGCAGTCCCATCTGTCGATAATGGCAGCGGCGGTAGGTGTGGCCGGCTTCTCCGCAGTGGTAGCAGAGTGGACGATGGTCGGGGTGCGCCAAACGTCGGTCTTCCTCGGCGTGTATCGCTGACCGGCGGGCGGGCGGTATGACGTCGGTGGTGGCGGCGGTGGTGCCTGGCGGCGGAACTGCTGGGGCGGCGCGGCGTCTTGACGTGGGCGAGGAGGGGGGGCGTTGCGTCGGGCTGCAGCAGCATAACTCATTCCTTGAAGCTGCGGCGGTGCCGGCTGAGGAACACCCAGTGACTCTTTGATTTCCTCGCGGACAATGTCTGCGATCGAATCCACTTGAGGCTGCGGCGAAGGTAACAGCTTGCGCAACTCCTCCCGCACGATCGCTCGGATGGTTTCGCGCAAGTCGTCGGTGGCTAGTGAGTGCACTTCGGAATAGGTTGCACACAGCGGCGAGCGGTTGTACTGTTTCGTCCGCATGTCCAGTGTCTTCTCAATAGTCGTAGCCTCGGTGAGGAATTCGGCGACCGTCGTGGGCGGGTTGCGGACAAGTCCCGCGAAAAGTTCTTGTTTGACACCCCGCATGAGCAGGCGAACTTTTTTGTCTTCCGCCATCGCAGCGTCGGCCTGACCGAAAAGTCGAGTCATCTCTTCCGTGAAGATGGTGACGTTTTCGTTTGGCAGCTGCACCCGGGTCTCCAGCAAAGAAGCGGCTCTTTCCCCGCGCACGACGCTTGTGAACGTGTGCAGGAATGCGCTGCGGAAAAGATCCCAGGCCTGCAGTGAGGACTCCCGATTCTCAAACCAGGTTCTGGCCGCGTCTTCGAGGTAGAAGTACACGTGACGCAGCTTGTCTTCATTGGTCCAGTTGTTAAAGGCGGCGACACGGTCGTATGTTTAAAGCCAGGTTTCCGGGTCTTCAAACGACGATCCGCGGAAGGTTGGCGGCTCCTTGGGATGCCGAAGAAGGATCGGCGCAGGCTGCACGGGGTCGGTCATTGTCGCTGCGGTCGATGTTGGGATCTGCGGCTGCCTGTCTTTTTCGGGAAGGAGCCCGTGCTCTGGCGGCAGTCCCTTCTGCCTGCGGCTTGTTCGACGATCCGGGTTCTCCTTTCCGTCGTCCTCGTCGCGGCTTGGGCTTGGGTCAGCACTTCGCGGGGGCGTCCGGATCATGGAAGAAGCAGCACCTCCACCAGATGTCACGTGGTCGTGACGTCGACGAAGACAGCAGTCGGCGTTTGCAGAATGAAACTGTTTATTTGGCCGAACTTGTGGCCGGGAAAATGAGAACCAGAACTACAGCAATACACGCTGTACAATGATAGCGGCGAACAGGGCGTCGTCCGTCGATCAACTGACAAGCGGTCAAGCGCGTCGGCTTTTATACAGGCGCTATGGAACTTTCCAGCAATATCGCTGGTGGCGGCGTTATCTCTCGACAAAGCTGGAACATTCGCGTGCGGCGCGCAATCTTAACAAAACGATCTACCAAAATCGTGAAGCTTCCCGAACACTGCTTCGGGGCCAGCGTCGAGCGTTGATAACCGTCCTTGCTGGTCAAACTCGAACACATCAAAATAAAAGAAGAAGCGGGCGTGGCAATATGTTTTACTGGAGGGCCAAATGCAGCTCCCTCATTGTGATATGGCACAGTGCGTTTGTTCTGCGCCCTGTCTATTTGTGCAGATCAGGAAATGTATGTGGCGTTTTTTTCAAAGGAGTCAAATCAAGAAAGAAATAAAGATAGAAAGAAAGAAAGAGAAGGAGAAAAATTCTTGCGAAAACAAAATTCTTCACGAGGTGGGCACCGAAGAGGCGTGCCCTCGATAACGAGGCGAGCGTCCTAACCAGTCGGCAATCTTATAGCTTTCCTTCATGGTATTTATTAAAATGAGTGTTAGAATGTTCATTAAAGGACACAAACAAAATTAAACAAAGCTGCAATCCCATAGCGACAATAAGCGATCAAGCGTTACTAAGGAAACACTCGACGGCTTACAAAGTGCAGTAACATAATAATTGTTGGGGTTTAACGTCCCAGAACCGATATATGATTATGAGAGATGTCGTAGTGGAGGGCTCCAGAAATTTCGACCAGCTGGGGTTCTTGAACGTGCACCTAAATCTAAGTACACGGGCCTCAAGCATTTCCGCCTCCATGAAAAATGCGGTCGCCGCGGCCGGGATTCGATCCCGCGACCTGCGGGTGAGCAGTCGAGCTCCCTAACCACTAGACCAACGGGCTAACAAAGTGCAGTACAACAGCAACAGCGAGATATCACATCGTGTTATGCACGTAATGTGGTGAGCTGGAGCACCTCACCAAGTTGGAGTATCAGTCCGGTGTAATGTCTAGTTCGTCAGAAATATCCTTAAGGTGAATAGTCATTCGAATGAAGTGCATGTTTGAAGTGCATGGTGGATTCTGCGTTGCCGTCTTGCTTACGTGTCTTTCGTAAATACCCATGAGGAAATACATATCCTACGAGACTCCCTCAAGCGATGTTGGCAAAATACCACGTATAGTGTAAAAATTAATGAGAAAACATTTCTTCAGAGCTCGCTGAAGGACATCGCAAAAAAGAGTAGCGTATTTGCAACTAACAAATCAATGCTCTGTTGTTTTCGACAAATCACATAGACGGCAGTTGACAGGAGGAAGATACATTTTTCTTTTATTGCGACAGCAATCACATGGACAGTCTCGGGCCTCTCGGCTGGTATTTGCCGCCGCCGTCATGCACCGTATATATATATATATATATATATATATATATATATATATATATATATATATATATATATATATATATATATATATATATATATATATATATATATATATTGTAGCGAAGCGTTGGAAGCCTGTAATGGGTCGCCCTCTCGAGCGCTTACTAGTGGGTCGTCCTCTTCCGCTCTTCTCGGACAGCACGCTCCTCGCGCTCAGAGTCGGCACCCCGCCTTGACTGTCGCAGTCGTTTATCGTCGCCGAGTGCCCGCTAATAAACGTCTTTATAATTTGGTGGAGGGTGCTGGGCTTTCACAACAACTTCGGCCCTCATTCGATGCCCCTGGCTCTTCGATCCCGTACCCTGCCGCCTACGATGCCTCAAGACGCCTCCCAGCAAACGGCCCCGCCTACACCGACCTCATGCCCAGGTGTGCCTCGTATCCGCGACCCTCCGGTCTTCACTGGCGCAGATGGCACCGACGTGGAGGACTGGCTCGCGATTTACGAGCGCGTGAGTGTCCCCAATAAATGGGACGAGGCAGGAAAACTGACTAACCTGGTTTTCTACGTCGCGGGTGTGGCGGGCTTGTGGTACAACAACCACGCATCAGATTTTACAACGTGGTCCGACTTCAAGACCGCCATTATCAATGTGTTTGGCCGCCCTGCCGTTCGTAAGCTGCAGGCCGAACAGCGCTTACGTGAACGCGCTCAGCAGGCCGGTGAATCATTCACCAGTTACATTGAAGACGTCCTCGATTTCTGTAAGAAAGCCGACGCCACCATGTCCGAATCTGACAAGATCCGGCACATCATGAAAGGCATCGACGACGACGCCTTCACCATGCTGCTCGCCAAGAACCCCAGCACAGTGGCTGAGGTCATAACGCTCTGCCAAAGCTATGAGGAGCTGCGCCGGCAGCGATCGATGACCCGTCGCTCTCCATCACGCGACGCCGAGCTCGCTGGCTTGTCGACCATATCCGACCACTCCGCGTTGCTCGCAGAGATGAAGACATTCGTGCGCGAGGAAATCGCGCGCCAATTCTCTCTGCTGGACTTTGCTCGCCCGCAGTACGTTCAACAGCCGTCGACCACACTTCTGCCTCCGCTCCGTCGAGCAATTGAGCAAGAAATCGCAGAGGTCATGCCCGAGTACCACCAGCACCATACGGCTCCTGCACCCTTGAGTTACGCCCAAGTGGTCGCAAGAACGCCCCCAGCAATCCCTACGGCTGCCCCACACATTTACGCCGAAGCCTCCGCTCGACCTCATTCTTTCGAAGCGGATGTACCGGTAACCTGCGCCGACGTCACGCACAGGCCACGACTGCAGCCCACCGTCCAGTCCTATCAGTTGCCGCCCCGTCAATCCCGTCCTGCACCATGGGCGGGCCCTGCCCCAGCGAACCGATGGCGCACACCTGACAACCGCCCCATATGCTTCGCATGCGGTTACGCCGGCCACGTGGCGCGCTATTGCAATCGCGTGCAGCCGCCTAGAGTCGCGTCGCCTGCCACCAGCCCGGCGAACCGCCCATATTACGACCCACCTACGCCTCTGTCGCCGACGTCTCGCCCCGCTCCATCTACCCGCCGTTCACCGTCACCACGACGCCGCTCGCTGTCACCGATGCGGCCACGTCTGGTCCCACGAGACCAGGAAAACTAGTCGTCGCAGTCCACGAGGCAAGGGCTGCGATGCTGTCGAACTGCGAAAGCCCTCAGCGAAGCCCATCGAACGTGATAGACGTGTTTGTGGACGGTGTTCGTGCATCTGCCCTTATCGACACTGGAGCCGCCGTATCCGTTATGGACGCAAAGCTTAGCCGAATACTGCGAAAAGTGACGACGCCACTTTCCGGGCTCTCCCTCCGTACAGCCAGCGCCCAAAGCATTCACCCTACAGCGGTATGCACAGCCCGCGTCATGATTAAGGACGCTATGTACGCCGTCGAATTGATCATAATTCCTGCATGCTCTCACGACGTCATCCTCGGATGGGATTTTCTCTCCCGCCACGACGCCGTAATTCATTGCGCACCCGCCGAAATAGAGCTCTCACCATTCTCTAATTTGACGCCGGCAGACAGTCCATCGGCTGCGAGCAAGGTACTCGTCAAAGACGACATAAAAGTGCCTGCAAACTCGTCAACGGCGGTGTCAGTCTACTGCGCCAGCCTATCCGACACCGTTGCACTCCTCTCGCCATATGACCGTGTTTGCACGAGGAAAGGCTTGCTGGTGCCTTTCGCGACCGTTCAAGTCACCCAGGGCAGCACCTCTATTTTTGTAATCAACCCCTCCCCGTACAGTGTTACGTTGGTGCGAGGGGAATGTCTGGGCAGCGTAGAACCCCTCGAAGACGCACAAGTTATGGACGAGCCCGATGATTCGCACGGCCGAAGTTCGAGTACGCTCAGTGCTGTTTCGACGTCTGGTTCATCACACGCTGACGTATTTGGTTCCTCCATAGCTGACAACCTTACGCAGGTCCAGCGTTCCCAGCTTTTGGACCTGTTGGAAGAATTTCGCCCTTCTTTCGATGTCGCTCAAACTTCTCTCGGCCGCACGTCGGCCGTTACGCATGGCATCGACACTGGCGACCACCTGCCACTGCGGCAACGTCCATATCGCGTATCTCCCGCCGAACGCCGTGTAATCACCGAGCAAGTCGACGACATGCTTCGACGTGATGTCATTCGACCCTCTAACAGCCCCTGGGCGTCTCCTGTCGTTCTTGTTGCGAAGAAGGACGGTTCTGTGCGGTTCTGTGTGGACTACAGACGACTCAACAAGATCACTCGTAAGGACGTGTATCCACTGCCGCGAATAGACGACGCGATTGACAGCCTGCAAGGCGCCGAATTCTTTTCATCTCTCGATTTGCGCTCAGGGTACTGGCAAGTACCTATGGCTGATGACGCTCGACCGAAGACCGCCTTTGTCACGCCCGACGGCCTGTACGAATTTAACGTCATGCCGTTTGGGCTGTGTAATGCGCCCGCCACCTTTGAGCGCATGATGGATACCGTTCTGCGCAACCTGAAATGGCACACGTGCTTGTGCTACCTCGACGACGTCGTCGTGTTTGCTCCGGACTTCTCCACGCATCTTCAACGCCTACGGCATGTTTTGACGCGTTTGAGCGACGCCGGTCTGCAACTGAATCTAAAGAAGTGCCGATTTGCAGCACGGCAGCTGACAATCCTCGGCTACGTCGTGTCCAAGGACGGAATTCTTCCTGATCCCGCCAAGCTTCGGGCCGTGACCGAGTTCCCCAAACCTACGTCCGTCAAAGAACTGCGCAGTTTCGTAGGACTGTGTTCCTACTTTCGGCGCTTCATTCGAAATTTCGCGACTATCATATCGCCACTGACGAAGCTTCTCGGAAGTAACGGGCCCCTCCATTCGTGGTCGTCGGAGTGCGACGACGCTTTCGCAAAGCTCCGTCGTTTGTTGACGTCGCCTCCCATACTACGCCACTACGACCCTGCGGCCCCTACAGAGGTACACACAGACGCTAGCGGTGTTGGCCTTGGCGCTGTCCTTGCGCAGCGCAAACCAGGGTTCCCTGAATATGTCGTGGCATATGCAAGTCGTACGCTTACTAAAGCCGAGACCAATTACACCGTCACCGAAAAGGAATGCCTGGCGATCATCTGGGCCCTTACGAAATTCCGACCTTATTTGTATGGTCGCCCATTTGATGTCATCACCGACCATCATGCACTATGCTGGTTGTCGTCATTGAAGGATCCCTCAGGCCGCCTCGCCCGCTGGGCACTTCGCCTACAGGACTACGATATCCGCGTGCTGTACCGCAACGGACGCCAGCATGCTGACGCCGACGCACTCTCGCGCTCCCCCTTGCCTGACGACAATACTACCAGCTCAGTGTCTCACAATGCCGTTTCGTCTATCGACATTCAAACCATCGCCACTGAACAGCGCAAGGATCACTGGATTGCCTCACTGATAGCCTTGCTGAGTGATCCATCGGCGACACCATCCACTCGCGCATTGCGTCGTCAAGCGCACCATTTCGCCGTTCGCGACGACCTCCTCCACCGACGCAATTACGGCGACGGCCGCCAGTGGCTACTCGTAATACCCCGCAGTCTGCGTTCTGACATATGCGAGTCGTTCCACTCTGACCCGCAGTGTGCACACTCTGGGGTATCGAAAACCTACCACCGCATTCGCCAACGGTACTTTTGGCGAGGGATGTACCGCTACGTGCAGAAGTTCGTTCGCTCCTGCATCGATTGTCAGCGCCGCAAAACTTCAACGCACCTGTCGCCGGCAGGTCTGCAACCTCTACCTTGCCCTGACCGGCCGTTTGGGCGCGTTGGCATCGATTTGTATGGACCACTTCCTCTAACGTCGGCTGGTAACCGCTGGGCCATCGTCGCTGTTGACCACCTTACGCGATACGCCGAAACTGCCGCCCTCCCAGCGGCTACAGCGCGCGATGTTGCCTCCTTCCTGCTGCACCGATTCATGCTGCGCCACGGTCCACCCCAGGAGCTGCTCAGCGATCGAGGTCGTGTCTTCTTGTCCGAAGTCGTCGAAGCCATTCTCAAAGAGTGCAACGTTGTTCACCGGAAAACTACTGCTTACCACCCGCAGACGAATGGCCTCACCGAACGCTTTAACCGCACGCTCGGCGACATGCTCTCGATGTACGTCGCCGCCGATCACACAAATTGGGATGCCATTCTGCCTTTTGTCACCTACGCCTATAATACCGCCCCGCAGAGCACTACTGGTTTCTCGCCCTTTTTCTTATTGTACGGCAGGCACCCGTCGCACACAATCGACACAATCCTTCCATACAAGCCGGACCCGTCTGAGTGTGCGCCTATTTCTGCCACAGCAAGACTTGCTGAGGAGTGTCGGGAGCTTGCCAAGACATTTACTACGAATGACCAAGAGCGGCAGAAGAGCATTCGCGGTGACACCACCACTTCTGCGCCCACGTTCCTCCCTGGAGCACTCGTATGGCTCTCGGTCCCTACCACTGCACCTGGCCTCTCTTCAAAACTACTGCCGAAATACGACGGCCCCTACCGTGTCGTCGAACGCACGTCCCCGGTCAACTACGTGATCGAACCCCTTGAACCATCTTCGGACATGCGCCGTCGAGGGCGCGACATTGTCAACGTGGAGCGCCTGAAACCCTACCATGACCCGCTCATAGTGACAAGCAGTTAGGTCGCCAGGCGGCTCCCTTTTCGTACCCGGGGTAATTGTAGCGAAGCGTTGGAAGCCTGTAATGGGTCGCCCTCTCGAGCGCTTACTAGTGGGTCGTCCTCTTCCGCTCTTCTCGGACAGCACGCTCCTCGCGCTCAGAGTCGGCACCCCGCCTTGACTGTCGCAGTCGTTTATCGTCGCCGAGTGCCCGCTAATAAACGTCTTTATAATATATATATATATATATATATATATATATATATTTATATATATATTGTTACGCTGAAAGAAGAACGTCAAGATTGAAAGGGGCTCTTTATTACGTCGTGAGGGTGAGCTCAGGAGCGGCCTACTAGGTGGCGATTTTTCACCTCGTCCTCTTCTCCCTTTCCAGCCCGGAGCGGCAAGGACGTTCACTGTGGTCTTCGTTGTCCTCGTCCATATGCGCAACATTCCTCTGCTCGCAGACGAAGGCCGCCGGACGAGTCAGTCGATTTGTCTCGGCGTGAATAATTTCAGGCGGGCGACATGGACAACTTGGGTATTGGCAGATCTTCGACCACTCGCCGTGAGGCGAGCTATTGCGTAGGTGACCTCTGTGAGTCTGTTGACTATAACAAATGGTCCATCGTAAGTGGCCAAAAACTTTTGGCACAACCCGTGTTTTCGTGTAGGAGTCCACAACCACACTAAATCACCACGGCCATAGGTTACAGGGCGGTGGTGAATGTCGTAGCGTGCTTTCGCTCTGTCTTGCGATGCCAAGGTGCGTAACCGAGCTATGCGACGCGCCTCTTCGGCAAGGCAGAGGGTCTCGGCGACAGTGACGTTTTCGGGATCACTGAAGGGGAAGACTGTCGATTGTGTGCTGGGGCGAACGTGCGTACAGCAAGAAGAAATGGCTATAGCCTGTAGTCTAGTGCTTCGCGGTGTTGAATGCGAACGTAATGAAAGGCAGTACGTCATCCCAGTTCGTGTGGTCGGATGAAACATACATAGACACCATGTTGACAATTGTCCGGTTGGCACGCTCCGTAAGGCCATTCGTTTGTGGATGGTAGGGGGTCGAGTGACGCAAGCGGGATTCGCACAAACGAAGGAGCTCCTCCACGACATCCGCTGTGAATTGTCGTCCACGGTCGCTGATGATCACGCGAGGTGGGCCATGCCGGAGGATGACGTGTTGTAGCAAGAACAATGAGACGTGACTGGCGGTTGCGGAGGAAACCGCCGCCGTCTTGCAGTAGCGTGTGAGGTAGTCGACGCAAACAATTGTCCATCGGTTGCCGTGTGCTGATTTTGGAAAGGGGCCCAGGAAGTCAATGCCCACTTGCTGGAAAGGTGCGCTTGGAGTTGGAATCGGTTGCAGAAGACCAGCTGGAGCAGTAGATGGACGCTTGTGGCGCTGGCATTGCATGGAGCTGGCCACATACATCGCAATAGACTTTTGCATACCAGGCCAATAAAAGGGTTCCTTAGTCCGATGAAGCGTCCGCGCAGAACCTAAATGCCCAGACGTAGGGTCGTCGTGGATAGCAGTCATAATCGATGTTCGAAGGCTCTCCGGCACCACCGGCAGAAAACGTGCGCCACTGCTGGAAAGGTTCTTGTGTAGCAGTCCGTCACGCTCAAAGAAATGGCGTGCTGTAGTAGAGGCTGATGCAGCGGCGAAGAGCGGCGCTAGTCTGGCGTCCTTTCGCTGTTCTACATTAAAACTGTGGAAGTCTGGAAAATTAGGCGATACAGAAGCTACAAGGTGGTCAAGTCATCGGCGTCACAATCGGTTGTGCTAAGTGGCATACGTGAAAGGCAGTCCGCATCGGCATGTCGTCAACCGCTCTTATAAGAGACGGTAAAGCTGTATTCTTGCAGCCGGAGTGCCCAGCGCGCAAAACAGCCTTAAGGATCACGAAGGTTGACAAGCCAACACAAAGAGTGGTGGTGAGTGACTACTGTGAATGGCCATCCATACAAGTCAGAACGAAACCGCTGAATTGCCAATATTACTGCCAGGCATTCTTGTTCCGTAACGGTGCAATTCTTTTCGGGTCTGCTTAGTGAGCGACTTGCGTATGCGATGACGTGTTCTCGCTCACCGTAACGTTCGACTAGGACGGCACCAATACCAATACCGCTGGCATCCGTATCAAGTTCTGTCGGAGCAGAGGGATTGAAGTGCTGGACAGGTCGTAACGTCAGCAGGAACTTCAATTGCCGAAACGAAGAGTCGCACTCCGGAGACCACTCAAAGGGAATGTCCTTCCGTAGCAGGCATGTCAGCGGATACGCGACGTCGGCAAATTTCGGTATAAAGTGGCGGAAGTACGAGCAAAGCCCCATAAAACTACGGAGCTCTTTCACAGAGCGCGGGGCATTGAACGCCTCGACGGCTGCTGTCTTCTGGGGATCAAGGCGAATGCCATTTTTATCAACGAGGTGCCCAGGCACGAGGGTTTGGCGGCCTCCGAAGTGGCATTTCTTCGAGTTTAAAGCTAGGCCAGCGTTCCGAATGCAGTTCAAAACAATATCCAGACGCGAGTTGTGTTCGCTGAATGTTCGGCCAAAGATCACGACATCGTCGAGGTAGCACATGCAGATGTTCCACTTCAAGCCACGCAGAAAGGTGTCCATGAATCTCTCGAAGGTTGCCGGAGTGTGGCACAGTCCAAATAGCATCACATTAAATTCAAAGAGCCCATCAGGGGTTACAAAGGCAGTCTTTTTCTTGTCTTCAGGATGCATCAGAATTTGCCAATAGCCGGATCGTAAGTCTACGGAGGAAAAATAAGATGCCGAATGTAAGCAGTCTATTGCGTCATCAAGACGTGGCAAAGGCTATACGTCCTTTTTAGTAACAGCATTCAGTCGGTGATAGTCGACGCAAAATCTCCAAGATCCATCTTTCTTTAAACGAGAATCACTGGTGCTGCCCACGGACTGGCTGACTCTTGTATCACTCCGTTTTTCATCATTTCTTGCACTTGATCGTTGATAATCTGGCGCTCTGGTTGGGAAACACGATATGGCTTTTGTCGCATCGGACTTGCCGAGCCAGTGTTGATGGTATGGCGTGTTCGAGACGCAGGCATGGGGGGTATTTTGTCGTTCTACGCAAAGTCGAATACGGAAACGTGCTTCGAAAGCACACCCATTAAAGTTTGGCGCTCGCTTGTGCTAAGTGACTTGTTTATCATTGACATAAGTGCCGTGTCCCAACTGTGACAACCAGGCTCATCTGGCGCGTCTGTAAGCTCGGCCACCAATAAGGACGCGTGTTCTCTGCTGACCAAGGCTAATTTCAAACCGTCCGGTAGTATCACGGGCTCAGGAGAGCAGTTTGCAATCCATAGGCCAGTGCGTCCGCCATTGATGGACACCAAACAATGGGGAACCAACACATTCTTTTTGGCACAGTTAATGTGCATCGGTTCTACGCTTGCATCTAAGCTGTCGGAACAGGCGCCGCGACAGACAACAGGCACACGTACGGTAGATGACACACGTATGAGAGTATCCCCACAGACACACAATGTAGTTTCGTCGCCATCAAGAGGGGTTTCCACGAGTCCTGACGCCATCCGACCACTCACAAATACTTTTTCCTGTGCGGCAGTCTACAGTGGTCTCACACTCCCGCAGAAAGTCCATGCCCAGAATGACGTCATGAGTTCATTGAGGAACAACCGCAAACTCTGTCGTAATAATATGGCCTCCCAAAGACATATCACCGTTACACACACCAATAGGACGCAACGGCTCTCCACTCACACCCCAAAACCTCGAAGTGACGTTGTCCCACTTAAAAAGCCGGCAGATCCCACGCAATGTGGGAATCGAAGTAATGCAAAGCAGCCAGCAAAGAGCTGCATATATCGTCTTGTTTGTCATTGAGGCAAACGAAGTCATTCATGTCGTGACATCTAGTTCACTATATATCGCAAGTTTGCCATGAATGCATGGTTGTACAATCTGGTATATGCCATGCTAATGAAACGTGCATTCTGGTTCATATATACGATTCGTGATCTGCTATTTATATTCGACACCCACTCAGGTCATGCCACACCGATTTTGGTATACATTCAGCTAACCAGTTGGCTGGATATTTTATTATTTATTTATTTTATTTATTTATAAGTAAATGGCCGCGAGCGCACCATGAGCGTGGCGTCTAAATCATGTCCTACATGACATGCGCGTCATGATTGTCATATTAAATCCTGTTATCTATGGTCGCCCGACAGTCACGTTGCGCAATACCAATTTTAGTGAATATCAACCTAGTGAAGTGGCCGCCAGCGCACCGTGAGCGTGGCACGTAAGTCATGCTGTACATGACATTCGTGTCATGATTGTCATGTTAACTCCTGTTATTTGTTTGTCACACAGTCATGTCGCGCAATACCAATTTTGGTGCATATCAACCTAGCGAAACATCAGCCAGTGCGCCATGAGCGTGGCACGTAAGTCATGCTGCACATGACACGTGTGTCATGATTTTTATGTTAACGCCTATTATTTATGTTCATCACACAGTCACATCATGCAATACCAATTTTGGTGTATATCAAGCGAGCGAAACGTCCGCCAGCGCACCATGAGCGTGGCACGTAAGTCATGTTATACATGACATCCGTGTTATGATTTTCATATTACCTTCTGCTATTTATGTTCATCACACAGTGAGGTCGTGCAATACCAATTTTGGTGTATATCAAGCGAGCGAAACGTCCGCCAGCGCACCATGGGCGTGGCAGGAAGCCATGTTATACATGACATGCGTGTCATGATTTTCATATTAACTCCTGCTATTTATGTTCATCACACAGTGAGGTCGCGCAATACCAATTTTGGTGTATATCAAGCGAGCGAAACGTCCGCCAGCGCACCATGAGCGTGGCACGCAAGTCATGTTATACATGACATGCGTGTCATGATTTTCACATTAACTCCTGCTATTTATGTTCGTCACACAGTCATGTCGCGCAATACCAATTTTGGTGTATATCAAGCGAGCGAAACGTCCGCCAGCGCACCATGAGCGTGGCACGTAAGTCATGTTATACATGACATGCGTGTCATGATTTTTATATTAACTCCTGCTATTTATGTTCGTCACACAGTGAGGTCGCGCAATACCAATTTTGGTGTATATCAAGCGAGCGAAACGTCAGCCAGCGCACCATGAGCGTGGCACGTAAGTCATGCTGTGCATGACATGCGTGTCATGATTTTCATATAAATCCTGTTATTTATGTTCGCCATACACTGCAGCCAAGCCATACCAATTTTGGTATATATCAAATTAACGAAACGGCCGCAAGAGCCCCAAGACTGTAGCATCTAAATCATGCTGTACATGACATGCATGTCATGATTTTCATGTCATTGTCCAGTCATTTATGTTCGTCATATATATACTCATCTAATGGCCAGGAAAGCACAAAGTCGTAGGCGGCTAGATAGATAGATAGATAGATAGATAGATAGATAGATAGATAGATAGATAGATAGATAGATAGATAGATAGATAGATAGATAGATAGATAGATAGATAGATAGATAGATAGATACGCTCAAAGTCGTAGAAGTTCGTTAAGAAATGCTTCGCATTTAAAACAAATTTTCGCTCTACAACGTCTTTAAACGAAGCACTCATCACAGAAATTGTCGCCTCTGTGTCCACCAAAGCCATCACAGGGATATCATCAACAAAAACATGCACTTTGTTTTTAAGCATCAACACAGGAGGTATTTCTGTCAGTACCACATCTCCAGCGACCTCATCCCCATCGGCCGCGCGAGCTAGTTTTCCAGTGGCGAAGGGGATGCTTTGCGACGCAGCGGTGAGAGAGAACGATGAGCGCGAGGTCGCGTGGAGGCGTCAAACTTTTGTCAGATGCCGGGGACTGGTTGCGAAAGCTGCTTGACCCATAATTGTCCCCAGGTGGTACGTGTGCTGGCCGCGGGACACCGTGAGGCCGTGCGGATGGTTGTGAAAATTCTGATGGTTGGTCATACCGAGGAGCCACACGATGATTGCAAAACCGCGATATATGACCTGGAACACCACAGGAGTAGTACACCGGCAGGAGTCGGAACCTAGGTTGCTCTTCAGTGAATCGAGCGCCACCATTTGCTTCGGTATAGCGACTAGACTCGTCGGGTATGTCATAAGGATACGTCGGGCGTCGAGGGGGCGTGCGCTGAGCGCGTCGGTCTCATCGCGAAGCTGCAAATCGTGTTGTCGTCCTTGACTGTGGGGCTGGGCTGTATTCTACAGTCGCTGCGCTCATCGTCGGTTGCCAAGAGGTCGAAAGAGGCGCAGTAATAGCCTCACTTGGCGTGTACAACTCCTGATGGTCAGCTCTTGAACGCGACATTTCCTGGCGGGAAAGTTCCTCGCGGACAATCTGTCGAATTGTCAAAGTGAGGTCGAGGCAAGGACTCGTGTCCACACTGGCAACAGTCGTAACGTTTGCCAGCCGACCAAACTTTGGCGTAATCCGACGCAACTTGAGCGTTTCAAACGTTCTGCAATGCCGAATGACGTCGGACACAGAACTGAGGCTTTCTTTTCCAATTAGAAAATTGTACATGTCCTCAGCGACTCCTCTTAGCAAATGGCCGACTTTGTCTTCATCCGACACACTAGCGCAGACCACCTTGCACAGCCTTAACACTTCTTCGATGTACGTGGTGTACGTCTTACCTAGGAGCTGCGCCCGTTGCGACAATGTTTGCTCAGAGCGCATGTTTTTAGCGACTGAGTCCCCGAAACATGCCTTGAGCTCCTCAACAAAGGGGTCCCACGTTGTAAGCGTGTCCTCATGGTTCTCGTACCACACGAGTGTGGTGTCAGTCAGGGAGAACACCATGTTGGTTTGTTGAGCGGCTGAATCCCACCCGTTGGACTTGCTCACTCGCTTGTACTTGGTGACCCATGCGTCGACATCATCTCCCGCTTTTCCTCCGAAGGGTGGTGGGACTCGATAGTATTGGAGTGGGCTGCAAGGTGCTGTCCTGGGAGCGTCTCCTTCTTCGGACATGTCGAAGGCAGTCGCGGCAGATGGTGGGAGGCCGGCAAGTCGACGGCTTCGACGAAGCTGCAGCAGTGATGATTCCGTCGTTGTAAAAGCGTACCCAGCGCCTCCATCATTCTGTTACGCTTAAAGGCAACCGTCAAGGTTGAAAGGGGCTGTTTAATACGTCGTCAGGGTGAGCTCAGGAGCGGCCGACTAGTTGGCGATTTCTCACCTCGTCCTCTTCTCCCTTTCTAACCCGAAGCGGCAAGCACGTTCACTGTGGTCTTCGTTGTCCTCGTCCATATGCGCAACAATATATATTTGGGAAAAATAATCCAGAAAAAGTCTTCCGAAGCGCGGTATCGAACCAGCGACCTCTCTCTCCGCAGCGCGTCGCGCTAACCACTGTCACAAAGCGCAGATCCTTGAGGTAGCTAACGGCGAGCGTTATATACACACCCTTTCCTGCTGGCAGGACTCAGAGATGGCAGGCGCTTATAAGCGTTTCTTTATTATGAGCGAGATGCCGCGAGGAGCGCAACTGGCGCATTCAAAAGTCGTCGGCCAGCTCGCTCGCTTCTAATATTTGCGCAGGGAGAACCTTGCCCTTCCGCTGTCTGCTCGCGCGGTAGTTGCTGCCGGGGGGGGGGGGGGGGGGCAGATGTTTTTGCAGCGTAGCAGCGCGTCAATGAGGGGCCGCTTTTCTTGCTGTCGCATTCATTGCGTCACCCTTGCGGCAAAACTGTGACTTTTTGTAGCGTTAGCTACACTTGCCTTGCCGGAGCCGATTTCGCGTGCTACCTCATGAGCCCTGCTGCGCATGCGCGAGGATCAGTGCGGAGCCGGCATCTCACGCGCCCTGCGCCACCGCCGCGCGCGGCTTGCCGCTGCTGGTGGAGGAGAGCGGGAGGAGTGGCGCCAGCGCGCGCGACTCGCCGCTGCTGCTCTCCGCATTCGATAGGGGTGACGTCGTAGCCATGGCGCGCGCAGCTATTCGCCTTCGCTGTGCAGTCGCCGTCTGACAATGCGCTGGTGCCGCTTGATAGCGCCTCTGACTGGCGTTTGCAGCTGGGTAACGCCATGGAGAAGGAGAGCGCAAATGCTGCTCAGCGGCGCAGAAGAGCCGAAAAGCTTATGTTATCGGATCCCGAAGTAGTTGCTTGGCAATGAGCGGTTCAGCGTACGAAGAATGAAGAAGCAGCCTGACGTTGAGCAAAAATAAATATACATGTGCCACATATTACGTATACCGTGTGTGTGTCATTGGAGCAGCAGTAAGCATGACAATCAAGCTAATCCTAGACAATCTGGAAAGCACACAATAATCAGCTGAACCTTTGCTAACGCTACGTATACCCTGGCATAGCCGAGCTTAGCCACTGCAAATTTTTAACCATGTTTTTACAGGAAGTGTTTAAGAATGGAATTTATAGAACAATGTTTTCGAAGTAGGAGGGATATACAAGCAAGGACGAAAACCTTTCGCCTTGATGTCTTTTAGGAAGAATCTAAAGATCTTCGTACGTTTTTTTCCAGCTCACTATCAGTACAATGCATTGTCCGCACGTCCAGCGTTCCTTTCAAGCCACGTGTACTGCAGCAGTTAATAGTACAGATGTTCATTGAATGTCCACAAGATCAAAGCAGCAGGAGTCAGAGATATCGTGCACGCCTGTAGTAAATGTCGTAGCCAGCTATGTGTGCTTATATTATTCAAAATATCGCATGCGAATAAATAAAGATGACAATAAGCAATGAGGTGGTGTTGCTGCGCTCAAAGCCTGCCGTTACCATGACGTAGTATAGCACTTGTTTGTCGGAACTTTACTATGCTAGCAAGTTCACCGTTTTTGTGCATTTGATTGCCCCCGGCTAAACAGGCAAACTCCATGCATGTTTCTTAAAGTTTATGCGATTGATTTGTTTTACCTCGATAGTCTTGTTATGAAGATTTCCAGAACCGGGTACAACCTTCTTCTCGGGACCACCTATCGAAACAGAGTAATTTATGCAAAACGTTACGGTTGAATATAATACTTTTCTACAAGAACGAAGCAAAGCTGTTGAACTGTCGACACGAAAGTGAGGTTGTCCTTACAGCGATGTTATGCGACCATAATATTTATTGTGGTTTTCAATGGAAGAAAAGCACACTACCTATTATTTGATAAAGTGTGTATGTACTTCCTTTAAACACAAGAGCGGTTCTACAAATCAGACTAGCGAAGTATCAGTTTTGGTGTCTACACGGCAACCCCAAAGTATGTAACATAAAAAGATTCTAAGTAAGAGTCTCACAAAAATACGTAAAACTATCGCAAGGTTGGCGAAGCTTGCACTAATCACTAATCCGCGCATGCCTTCAAGCAGCGAAACTGGATGATTCTGAAGACTAATCTGGTTGCTTCTTGGTTTTTTCTAGGTATTATCTATGTGATGAGGGTTGTTTCTAGGTTGCTTCTACGTTGTTGCTAGGCTTTAGCTAGGTGACGCTTGGTTGCTTCTTCATTGATTCTCGGTGTTGAGAGGGTTCGAGTTAAACCACCCACAGTTACAGAGAAGACACGGATATCCGAATTCTAGAGGCCGATACTGGCGCTGAAACCAAGCCTTCGCGCCTCTTATGCAGCCGCAGACACGACATGAATGCCCAACCAGAGGCAAACTCGCGCTGAGGGGCCTTGACGTCCGCGTTCCTTCGGTAAAACATGGCACCGAGGTGCCCTACTTATCGCCGCGGAGGAGGGTTCCCCGATGTCGAGTCTATTCTCTTTCAATACAGTTTCAGTGTGCTGTGTTGCAGTGAGACACTCGAGCGGCCAGCGGGACGCCAGCGGGACGGCTCAAGCTACGAGTTCAGCCTTTCGCGTTCCTGAAGCCCTGTGTGGTAGTGTATGCATTAGCACAATCGTAGTGCAAGGAGAGAAAAGAGCGCGAATGTTTGGACGAACACAAAAGGGAGACAGACGACGACAGGCGCTGACTTACAACTGATCTTTATTTCTGTGAAGTAGGCGCATTTATACCGCGCTGTTAATTCGCGCTGTTTTCCCTCCTTGCACAATGAACCAACTTGCCCAAGCCTAACCCTGGCACAATCGTAGGTTACCCAATTACTGGAGAGTGCACGCCGTGCCGTTTCTCTCGTCAAATGACGACGCTTCCCATGAGAGCATATGTAATGTTAGGGATTATGTGCTTGTTATGCCATCTTTGCGCGGGAGTACGCTACGTTCGGGTTGAGGTTGCCTACTTCAGTTACCACAAATGTTTAATCTTGATCATTGACGTTAGTCGTCCGGATGGAGATGTGCCGCGAGGCGTCAGCGTTGGTGCGACCACATAAAACGGTGCTACATACACAGATTCGCCGAACACCAATCGAGATTGCGCAAGCTCTTATTCATCAAAGTACAATGAACATTGAACTACCTTCGTAAAGACACGTTTCTCTTTCATATTATACCGATTCCTATGCTGGAGGGATAAACCACGATTTTTTTGTTCCCGCAATACTAAGCGCAATACAAATCTGAACGTTCAACAACATATTACGTTCATTGAGATTTAAATAGTGCTTGTGTGCGAAACTGCAGCTGCGCGGATCGTTGGCTATTTATATTTTTAGTTGAATTTCTTCTTTTACGTTTCACCGAATGCAAACGCAACACTCTCGTGGGGCTTGCTTACTGCAAGATACTTACCACATTCATTCTTCTGCACACATTTCCCATCTGCTCTTCTATAGAGACTCCCGCTGCAGACGCATCTTCCGTAACTTCTCTTCTTGCACTCCCACTTGTCTTGCTGTTCGACAGAAGGGCAGTACGCTTGCGGAACGAAGGCATGACTTCCGCAGAAACTTGGTTCTTCATTTTCGGGGCAAGCTGAGTGAGCACAATGGCGGGGCAAATTTAAAACTTCAACGACATGGCGAATAAAATGACAGTGGGTTAATGATCAATAATCAGAACAAGATGATTTACTGGTTTGAAAATATGTAGATTATATTTTAACATGATAGCACTAAAGAGCTCATGTCGCAGAATTTCTGGTGTTGGCGGCAGGGTCGTTGGCTGTGAGAGAAAAATGGGCGTTGTCCGTGGACGAATATTCGGGTATATGCAAATAAATATATAATAAAAAAATAATTGGCTCGACTGTCAATCGAACCCAGATCTCCTTCGTGGCACGCAGGTGTTTTACTACACAGCCACGCCGGTGCTTGCACTGGTTCCGTGAAAAAAAAACGCTATAAGAATTTCATGTAATGGGAAAAGTCTCATTAACGCATCTACTATTGCGTGGCAGAATTGTAGTCTCACCAGGCGTCAAAACATGTGAATTGTGCAACGAGAGGGCGGTTAAAAGCTTAGCAATACACTTTGTTGGGCTAGTTGGTTCATGAATTCTGAAGGAAAAAGTTGTAGCGCAGAGCAACACACAGACAGACAGAGAGGACGTGGCGCCAGTCCCGTCCTCTCTGTCTGTCCGTGTGTTGCTCTGCGCTACAATTTTTTCCTTCAGAGGTTAAAAGCTACCCACGCTTTACAAAGTGTGGAGCTGCGTAGCTGCGCGTGGTACGTTACGGACGCGTAGTGGGTACTTCGCCAGTTTGCATAAGGAAGAATTATGCCGTAGTGGGCACTTCGCGACTGTGTTTTCAATAGGCATTCCAGGGTAGTTTGAAACGGCTAATGTTACGCGCACAATCGTTCCTTTCCTTGCGGCACGATGGAAGGCGATGCGCCCGGGGCCCGATTACATTGTCCAGTTCTGCTCTTCAAGGCAAAGTTCAAGCGTCCTCCAAGTTATTGCTGAATTAGCAATAGATAACTTCTTGATGGTATATTGAGACGCTGTAGAAGCTGAGAAATAGAAAATGACGCATGTAACCTGAAATGCTGTGTCGAAATTGGGAATGACAGTTTGTTGGACATGCCTGAATAAGGCTTTCAGGTAAATGTTGCCTAGTATTGGTTCGGTAGAAGACATATGCTAAACAGGACTTTTGTTTCACTTCAAAATACCATGGGCCCCGCTATGCTAAATTACTTTGTCTTGATTGTAGCCAGCAGTTGTTCATTACTCGTACCGTACTTGCAATTCACGGTTGTACAGCAGAGCTGTAATGCTCGAGATTTTTCATGTGTCGTAGACAGAAAATTGTCGCCATGATGAACCGGCACATCTTCATCCTCTTCTTCAACTTTAGCTTCGCTCCCAGAACACGTGCGCCGATTTGTCGGGCGTGGGAAGCAATACGTTTGATGGGCGATAGCACGAAGACACAGTGATAAATTGAAAGACAGAGAGAAAGAAAGAGAAAGCAAGTGACAGAAATAAAGAGGAAGAGAGAAATTCTTGTCTAACAAAATTCTTGGCGAAGGCGAGCGTCGTAACCGCTAGGCTATCGAGGCACGCACGCAGACCATAGAATAACCTTGTATTAAAAGTAAAGTGTACTATAGTATAGTATAGTATAGTATAGTATAGTATAGTATAGTATAGTATAGTATAGTATAGTATAGTATATGAAGGAGTGGGAAAGGAATGTGTGGATGGGGAGGAAGGAAAGTGAAGTAAGCATGAGGAGGACGGAAAACAAGTAGAGAGAGCAAGTGAGAATGAAACAAAGCATAGCAATGTAGAGTATAGTTAGCAAGGGGTGGGGACGAGACATGTGGGAGAATAAAAGCGTAGCCAAGCCAGGACCAGCTAGGTTCCCGCCAGTTGTGCCATGACGTAGCCTTGCGCGACTTAGTGCAAAATCCGAAATATTTTTGAGTATTTTTCTCTTATAAAAATAGAGCGAGTGGTGCGCAAATTGTTCCTACTGCCTCTGCCTCAGCATGGCAATAGCTGTGGTATTTAACCATTTAGATTATCACTCCCTGTGTTTGGGGCACCGCTGACCTCATTTGCAATTTCTTTAGGCACCACGATACTGCTCATTTAATTTTCCTCTGCAGCAACGTAAATTTTGAAAGGCTTCGTAGAAAACTGCAAAGGAAATTTGTGATTTGGAAAGAAATGTCAAACTTATTGTATTGCATGGGCTGCTGCTCCTGTTTTTTTAACGTCAAGCATTTTGTTCCAATATTACATTTACGTGGTAGTTTTGACCACGGTTGCCTACAGGCTGCGTACAATACCCGTTCGTGCTATGCGTAGGTGGTTTAGAGTAGTAAGTCCCATTCTGTTTTGAATAATATATTGGCGGCACTGCGTATGCACGAACCACTCCTCTGAGTAATGCCATTGGGGTCCACGTGTATTACCCTGGTTAACCTTTGAATGAAGGAAAGATTACTTTTAAGGGCTCGTTTTTCGCTTGTTAGACGCAATATTAATGCGAACTAACAGACAGCAATGCCAAGGAAAACCTTTAACCTTTGTACCTATCCTCTCTCTCGCTTCCTTTCTCTTCAACAAGTCAATAAATAGGTGAAAATCAAAGTCAGTTCAACGCTCTGATATCTGTAAAAAGAGCCAAGCGCTGTCATGCCAACTCCCGCCGCAGATCGGGCATTTCTCTTTTTGCGTACAAAAAGTCTGGCCAATTTACGCAAGGGGCACGACGCACATTAACACCGCACATAAGCCCCTCATCGCACACAGAGCGCCCTCGCAGTGGCTGGCGTCACTCCGCCGAGTCTTTTCTTCTCGCACACAAAACAGCCTCTCATTTGTCGCCTCCTTGCTGCGCCGTCTCTGCATCGGCACATCCCTTTCGCCGAGCTATGTGGCGACAACGGCGAAAAGTTAAGTAAGGATGACTACGCTGTTAACAAATAAAAGAAGGCATACAAGGATGTAGAGATCAGAATTATATGGAATTCCCTAATATGCGGGAGCTAGAGATCTTTCGGCAGAGAAAAGAGTCGGTCCCACCTAGATAAACCATATACAAAATAAAGCTAGCGTTGCACGTCGGATGCATTGCATCACCGTAATTTCAGTAACTTGAGCACGTTTCAGCTTCCCCTTCAAGAGGAGAACGGGATAGCGTGGTTGGAGCCATTCCAACCACGCTTGCCAATGACACCAACGCAGACGAAAAACCGGCACTTCTGCGAATGAACGTCTTTACCGCTGTCACATTAAATCGGTCAGTGTTAATAGCACAGACGTTCCTTTCCATGCGGCACAGTTAACGTGTCCACCGAGAAGCGAAACCTGACAAGCGAATGAGAAGACAATCAAACGATACCCGATTACGTTCCTACGTTTTACTCTTCAACATGGAGTTCAAGCTTCTTCCAAATTTTACAAATTTTGTCGGTAACACAGAAAGCGTGCCTGGATTAAGACAGGACTTTTCTAAAGTTGTGAATCGCGCCCGTTTTATGTATGCAGATATTTCAACTGAATATGTTTTTCCAGTACGTGGAAACAAATGAAATAAACACATTTATAACATGGCTTGAGTACCTCTATGCAGGCCAATAGACAGTGGGGCGAGGTAGAAGACGTACTGAAACGACTTAGGAAAAAGTGAATTGAGCAGTGGAAACATACAAGCTTTCTTAAATGAGGTTCACGCACTTTGCCCCTACGTCTTTTTTTAAACATTTTTCTTTGCTATTGACTTCTAATTGTCTTATTTCAGAAAACCCATAGTGAATAGATCCACTATTTCCGCATTGTTTAAAAAGGGTCTACCTCGGGGATGTTTTACTAAAGCTTGAGCAAAAAATGTGTCTACAGTAACTTCGAATCCGGTTTTTAGCAGTCTTAAACGAGACTGGGCCTCTTTGAGACGCAATATTGCTTCTAGGTGTCCATTGCTTATGGTGGCATTGATTGACCACTTTGCGCTGTGACCCTAACGGGCATATTTTTCGCGAGGGCATTGTCCAGTCTATTCATGTACTCAAAAAGCAAATGTTTGTGGCTAATCTTCTTAACAGAGTAGAGCCCCTGACTTACCGAAAGAAATTTTGAGAAAAGCCGGTGCCGGTCTTCACTTTCTTGATATCGTTGCAGTGTTGTGTGTGATTTTAAAAAGTGTGTTTTATTGACGTTTTGCTGCGTTAATAAACCGGTATTAACATAATAATACATCGTGCTGATAACATATCGTACCGCACGTCGGTATGAGGGTAATGTCATGCGTGAAGCGAAAGAACATCCGCATACGCCGACCGAGCTGTTGCATGACTTGCAACATATATCCAGAAATTGCTGACGATAGAAATATCCAGAAATCCAGAAATATCCAGAAATATCCAGAAATTGCTGACGATATAATCAGTACAAGCGACTGGCACTAAAATGCAGGGGACTGACGTTCACCATAGTAGGTCTGTGTATCTCACCTTCAAGCCATTTTGACGCTGCCATACCAAGCGAAACTTTATAAACGCCACCTGGGCCACGGATCAATGCCGGAGATTTCAGTGCTGGTCACCCACCATAGCAAAGCGAGAAGAGGGATCACAGGGTTTTCTGCTTTGCGCCAGATCAGGAACTGTACTGTGTAAACAACGGCAGTCCTACGTCTCTACGGGGATTGATATATAGCAGCTGCCTCATCCTTGCTTTTGTGTCACGAAGCCTAAACCACAAGGTGTAGTGCCTTACCAAAACGTTTTCTTGGGCTAGTTGGTTCATGACTTCTGTTGGAAAATTGTAGCGCAAAACAACACAAGGACAGAAAAAGAACCGACAAAACCAGGACCGACAAGAAGAGCGCCAGTCGCGTATTCATTGTCGGTCGTTGTGTTGTTTTACGCTACAGTTTTCCTACAAAGGTGTAGTGGTTTGTGCGTAATAAAACCCATAGGAATAACCACATTTCTACTTATTTAAAGATCGAGTACTCATAATGCTTGCTTAATGTCACTGCTTTTTCGTCAGGCAACCGTTGGCGAAAGTACAGAGCACTTCCATCTATTTTACAGGTGAATGCGGAATATCTCCTTTTGAGCCTACGTTGTATCATTCGATATCTGCTTAAGCAGGCTTGCAAGGAAAGAATACTGATGCGCACAGACATAAAAACACGGACTCAGGAGACTCGGACGAGCGCAAACCAAAAGGTTGATAGTTGACGACGACGGGGAAGAAGAAACATTGAAGAAAGGGCCCGCTGTTGTAGAAATATGGTTCAATAAAACTTGCTGCTGGGCGAGTTGGTTCATACTTGCAAGGAAGAATACTGATGCGCACACACATAAAAACACGGACTCAGGAGACTCGGACGAGCGCAAACCAAAAGGTTGATAGTTGACGACGACGGGGAAGAATAAACATTGAAGAAAGGGCCCGCTGTAGTAGAAATATGGTTCAATAAAACTTGCTGCTGGGCGAGTTGGTTCATACTTGCAAGGAAAGAATACTGATGCGCACACACATAAAAACACGGACTCAGGAGACTCGGACGAGCGCAAACCAAAAGGTTGATAGTTGACGACGACGGGGAAGAATAAACATTGAAGAAAGGGCCCGCTGTAGTAGAAATATGGTTCAATAAAACTTGCTGCTGGGCGAGTTGGTTCATACTTGCAAGGAAAGAATACTGATGCGCACACAAATAAAAACACGGACTCAGGAGACTCGGACGAGCACAAACCACAAGGTTGATAGTTGACGACGACGGGGAAGAAGAAACAGGCGCCTACAATTTTGCACCAACGCGCAAATTTTACTTGTGTGAAGCTTAATTGGGACGACAGAGCAATCCGTCATCACGCCGAATTACGGTATAGGCACCGCAAATCCATTTATGACTTGAGGGAAGCGAGACATCTGCAGAACAAAGTCCAGCGTCGAATCTACGCACTCAAGCCTCTTAGATGGGTCATGCCACGCCAAACGTCCCAGTCTTTTTGGTGATCATCTCAGATGTATTCGAGAACAATTGCGCAGATTTACTGCATTGAAAACAGCGTACTAGAATATTTCGGACAGAAAAAATCACGTGGGAGCCTTCTGAATTTCACATATTATTGTGTGAGTGATGTATTCGGAAAAACTATTCTGACAGTATATTGTTTGAATAGCAAATTGGGCTTGCATATCAGGCAAAGGCCTTTCTTTGAGTTGTTCGGAGCTCAGTAATATTGCTCCACTTTTTCTGTCATACATGCCTCCAGAAATCTGTCCATACACTTTGAAGTTTGGATTTGCCACTTCAAATACTAAGCTACGTTAGAATAAGACAGTAAACAGTACATACTCTACGGAAGATAGATTTCACCTTAAAATATTTTTAGACCATGGGTGGTTCAAAATCTTAGAAGAAAAAAATCACGAATTTGAGAAAATCCTCATTTTGGCCAACGACCACACGTACTTTGCACCCCACGTGCTGCTAATATTAAAGTGTGCGTTGTACTCTATCAAAAGCAAATAAATAGCTCTTATATGAGAAGATTTCCGATTTCGTCTTTGTTGAAAAAAAATGTTTAAAGTTCTCTGTTACGGCAATTGTAACTTCAAGGAGGAAACTGCCGTAAGAACAAATGTGATGGTAGCCGTTCATGGGGAAGTTCAAAAATTACTTGCTTCCTTAAAACAAAAATATTACATAAAATTGCCGCATAAAAAGAACCATTTATTTGTTTTCCATGGAAGTATAAATCTCATTTTTAATTGAAGCACCACTTGGTGTAAATTGCGTGTCACTGCAGACCAAAGGAACGTTTTCTGATTTCCTGATTTTTTCTCGTAAGGTTTACAATATTCAGTGCTCTATATATACAATATATAAATTCTGTGTAGTAGGAGTGGTACTCAGATATTCATACATAGCGCAGTATTTCAAAAGAAAAATGCTAACAAAAACGTTCGTGTGTTTTCTGGAGGCGTATATCGCAGAAAATCTGCAGTAAAATATTAATCTTGGAGTGCACCCAGCCGCCTTTGGTTAATTTGTGAACCAAAATTTTCACTGAAAGCAGAAACAATACTCAGAGACTAAACTTTCTCACAACGCTGCTCAGACGACATTATGCAAAATTCGAAAGGCTCCTACAAGACAACAAAAAATCTCATCGAAATGTTTAGGCAATTCACTATTTTCAATGCAGTATATATGCACGAGTTTTCCTCATACATTTGAGGTGGTCGCCCAAATGAGTTAGACATTTCGTAAGGATTGACCCAAATGCAAATCCTTGTTTGAGTCGCTTGACCCGCACAAGTCGATATTACTTACACGGCTTTTTTGCAGCCTCGCTCAAATAGTTCTGCCGGCTCTTGTCATCATCATCATCATCACCATCAGCCTGCCTACGCCCACTGCAGGGCAAAGGCCTCTCCCATGTTCCGTCAATCAACCCGGTCCTGTACTTTCTGCTGCCACGTTATACCTACAAACTTCTTAATCTCATCTACCCAACTAATTTTATGTCTCCCCCTCACGCGTTCGCCATCTCTTGGAATCCAGTCAGTTACCCTTAATGACAACAGGTTATCATGCCGACGTGCTACGTGCCCGGTCCATATCCATTTCTTCGTCTTGATTTCAACTACAATATCCTTAACCCCCGTTTGTTCCCTGACCCACTCTGCTCTTTTCCTGTCTCTTAAGGTTACACCTATCATTTTCTTTTCGATGGTTCGCTGCGTCGTCCTCAATTTAAGTTGAACCCTCTTTGTGAGTCTCCAGGTTTCTCCTCGGTAGGTAAGTACCGGTAAGGTGCAGCTGTTATATACCTTCCTCTTGAGGGATAGTGGTAGACTACCATTCATGATTTGATAATGCTTGCCGAATGAGCCCCATCCCATCCTTATTCTTCTTGTTATTTCACTCTCATGGTTCGGCTCCGCGGTTACTACCTATCCTAAATAGACGTACTCCTTTACAACTTCCAGTGTCTCGCCCCCTAACGCAAAGCGCTGTTCTCTACCAAGATTCTTCCAGATTACTTTAGTTTTATGCATAATAATTTTCAGACCTACTCTTCTACTTTCCGTCTCCAGTTCAGTAATCATGAGCTGTAAATCGTCTCCCGCTTTACTCATCAATGCAATGTCATCAGCGAATCGCAGGTTACTTAGATTCTCTCCATTAACTCTTATCCCTAATTCTTCCCAATCTAGGGCCCTGAAAACCTCCTGTAAACACGCGTTGAATAGCATTGGAGAGATCGTGTCTCCCTGCCGTACGCCCTTCTTTATTGGGATTTTCTCGCTTTCATGATGGAGGACTATAGTGGCTGTGGATTCGCTGTAGATTTCTTCTATTATGTTTGTATAGGCTTCGTCGATGCCCTGATTCCGCAGTGCCTGCATGACTGCTGATGTCTCCACCGAATCAAATGCCTTCTCGTAATCTATGAAGGCTATGTATAGCGGTTGGTTGTATTCCGCGCATTTCTCTATCTCCTGATTGATAGTATGAATGTGGTGTATTGTTAAGAAGCCTGTCAGAAATCTTGCCTGGTCTTTTGGTTGATTGAACTGTAATGTCTTATTAATTCTGTTAGCAATTACTTTTGTAAATAGCTTCTATAAAACGGACAGTAAGCTGATGGGCCTGTAATTTTTCAGGTCCTTGATGTCCCCTTTCTTATGGATCAAGATGATGTTGGCATTCTTCCAAGATTCTGGTATCCTTCCCGTCGAGAGACACTTCGTATACAGGGTGGCCAGTTTTTATGACATAGTCTCTCCACTGTCTTTCAACAGGTCTGATGTTATGTGATCCTCACCAGCGGCTTTGCCTCTTTGCATTCCCTTTAGGGCTATCTTTACTTCTCCTGTCAATACTGGTGGGATGTCAGATTCCTCTGGGCTATTACTGCTTGTTACGCTATCATCCTGACTGTCTCGGCTGCTGTACAGATCTCTGTAGAAGTCTTCAGCTACCTCAACTATTCTATCCCTATTGGTTGTGGCCTTGCCTTCCTTGTCTCTTATTGCATACATTTTGCCTGTGCAAAGTTTTGTCTTCAGAGCTTTGAGGCTTCATCCGTTCTTGAGAGCATGCTCAGTTCTCTCCATACGTATTATACTTTCTTATGTCGGCTACTTTATGCCTATTAAGCTCCGCCTGCTCTATTTTGTTGGTTGCATTTGAAGCTTTCAGGGCTTGACGTTTCTTAATGAGGTTTTTCGTCTCTTGCGATAGCTTACCAGTGTACTGGTAAGCTACATTCATTTGTGCAAATGAAGCCTTTTTGTCCCTCTGCTTAAATTGGGCAAATCTACTCAGGACTTGGCCACCGATGGCCACGCAGCACTTGGATGATATAGCAATGGGTACTTACATATTTAGAGCGGTAGTTCGAGCACTATGAGATGAACCATCATGCACTAACCCGCTTTCGGCGTGGACGGCTGCTGATAGATAACATTAATAATCTTGTTTTGTGTCTAGAACATCAAAAAATCCTACAAGTGTGACCTGCGGCTGCGTATTTGCACATGAAAGGCGCATAAGTAAATGTGAAAGGTGCATGATGCCATTGTGGATCTCAAGAGAAATGTTGGGTTGGGAGACATCTTTACCAATGGATCTAGAGGTATTTCAAGGCCAGAACCTTTGTGCAGAAGAAAAGTTGGCCCAACAATGCGCCATAGCACCTGTCGTGGCGTAACATATGCTGAATGCTAAGCCCCACACTCCTTAATCTATCACTTCTCGGCGTTGTAGACTCAATTCCGCGGTCTGTTCACTTGTGATGATAAGGAGATGACATGCATCCGGATGAAAGGTGTAACGAGTACACACGTACGAGCCAGGCTTCAGAAAGCGCTGACGAAAACGTCAGAATATCTTCAATGATGGGGCTATGGTTGTCATCTAAGAAGTGCTCTCTGGTCACAATCACGTCAAAGGCGGTGGGTCCATGCGTGATTAAGACCCATGATCACGTTACCAGTTATGTGAAGGCACACCGATTAAAAGCGGCAAGCTGGGCGAGTTGGTAATTGAACATGCTTTGTTGTGTGGGCAGCGCTCGTGTGTGTAAGTCACTTTAGTGTACCCTCCGGGTGACGCTGCAAACACAGCAAACACGCACAGTTTTCTGAGAGCAGTAATTGATGGCGATGTGTCATGAATGCCTCATATTGTCTATGAATAGAAAACTCCCCATGATCACCCATGTGCTAAGATTCCTTGCGGGAATATCATGGAGTGCATCTATACGAGCGTTGCTTCAGCTTTTCGCTGCCCTTTTTCTCTGTTTCACACGCTACAGCGTACCTGTGCTGTCGGGGATCTGAGACAGTATGCCCTTGCGTTCCGAAACGCGCATCTTCAGCAACAACTGTCTTCATGGCATGTGATCGCCTAGTCACAATATGCATTCACATCGATGTTTGAAGTACGCACATCAGATATTTTGCCCGGACTCCATGTCACCACATCACTTTGTGCTTCCGGGCCTCGCTATGCATTTAACAGTATTATCGCTGGTGATCCATCAGTTATAGCATTAAATTCACACCTACAGCAATACCACCTTCCGCTGTTATGCCTACATCCCCTCAAAGTCCTCGTAACAATTTCTGTAACCAAAAAGAAAAACCGACACTCATATCTCAGCTCATATAGAAGCCACACTGCCGCACTACTTATAGTTATTGAGGAACACGGTGGACGCACTCACTTTTAAACAGATGGCTCACTTTTTTCTGCAGGCACAGCAGGAGTAGTGGCAAGCCCCGCGAAGTCTGTCACTATAGATTTCAACATCAGATTTCACGTCTTCGACGGCTGCAAAATTCTCCGCCCTCCAATGCTTTATTGATTGTAATTCAATAACTTCCGCAAACATGTCCTCGGACTACAATGCAGCTCATTACTGTCTTTTGTCGACATTTCATCTAATGAACAATAGGTTACTGATGGACGACTTCGCCAGCACGCAGTTTAGAAAGAAAATTTCCGACCCCTTCCACTATATGAAGATGTAAGACCATTGAAGCTGCTTGTTTTGTTAAATTAGGTTATATCAAAATGCCAACGGGGAGACATAAACTATATAGGCATAAATATTATATTGTTGCGTAATAGTTGATTACTGTGTTAATACCTATGCTAACAAAGCAGTGACTACCATGTTAGTAAGCTTAATAATAATGTGTTACTATTACCCTGTAGGCAGTAGGTGTATATAGTAATTTGCGTGCTAGTGAAGGTACTGACTAAGCAATTATTTCCTGCCATTATTGCATAGCTAGTGCATGTTGTGACAAGCATTCATTACCAAAAAGTAAGTGAATACCGCAACTTTTGTTTGAAGAGTGGACTTTATGACAAAGTCCCGAATGTTATGTCGCCATTTCATTCTGTCGCCTCTTCATTCGCGAATTATGGTGCATTGTCTGGAAATTTGTTAAATTCGCATACCATGATTTCAAGGCCCTCATTATTACATTACAAGAAATAAAATGAAATTTTGTGTTGCATTGTGTGAGTTTCAGTAATGAATGGTAATTAGCCGGCAAATAAATATCTGATTACTCTGCAATCTATCAGCTTCAATGTTTACATGACATGAACCCAAACATTAGGCGCAAAATGCGTGCACAGTTCTTTCTTTGATTGCATTGTTTCGAGCAACGAAAAAACTATTGACGTTGTTGCTGGCACGCGGTACATCGCACGATCGTCGAACATGGTAGTGTCGCCAGCTAATTGATCCTCTGCAGCAATAGGCAGCACAGTGAAGTTAGATGAGGGCTAGTTGCCTACTCAGAGAGCCTGAACGAATGTGCACACATCGTTTCAAGTCATTTGAGGAAAGACGCGGTGCGTGACGCGCTTCTGTAGTTGATGTGTATAATTGTACACAACACCGCTGAAGGTGTTAAGCACCATGAAAACTTGAGTGCAAAGGTATGCTACTTACATGCAGTGATCAAGGAAACTGCCGTAGCAGCAACCATTAACAGCAGAATTGCCATAAGCGTCAAGCTCACCCCTAGGATAAAGAGAAAAGGAAAGACAGTCTTTGCATGAGGAGCTTTTTCGTTGTTGAAAAAGAAAACAAGGCGTTCACGTGATTTTATACTAATCTATGCTAAGGTTAATTATACCGTTTTATTCAGTTCAAGAAACGTTATTGATGACTATCAGCATCACACATACACAGTTTCAATTTATGTTCTCACTACTAAAGCTAATCGGTAATTTCATTTCACCCTTTGCAAGCCTTTCGCCAATTACTCGAAGGAATACAGAGTTTGCATAAAAGTGTCGGGAAAGGTTTCGGAAAAAACATACTCACAAAATATATTACTACAATGTCGCATTAGTCCTAAAACTAAATCCCTCGAGTGCCGACACACTTTTGCTAATGGCTTCTCCACGGCTCAAGGCTTCTCGGCAGGTGTCTTCCGGTAGGTTCTCAGGAGCACGCGCTCAAGTTTTTTTGACACTACTTAGGGTCCCATGGTGTTGTCCTTTGAAGGACGCTTTCACTTTTCGGGGTACGTGGAGCTGAGTCATTACTATAAGAGAGTTGGGGAATCGCCACGATGTCGTTGATAATCAGGCAGTCGAAATCATCAGCCAATAGAAACAATTGATGTTCTCGCGATGTTCAATCATTTACTGCATGTTGAGCTTGCACCGAGTCGCTTTACAGCAGTGTTGCTAAGCCGAAAATCCGAAAAGAAAAGCCAGAAAATTTGAGAAACTAACCGAAAAGTTATCAAAATGTCGCCAACTTTAACGAAGGGCAGTAAAATTAGCCAAAATAGTAACGCGTGTATGTGAAAAACCGCGAAATTTTTATTTAAATGACTAAATTCAAAAGCGTTTTGAGAAAAATGTAGATAAGTAGAGCGTGGGCACTTGAACATCAGATTTACTGAGTTTAAAACAGGCATTGTTGGCGGTAGGAATCATTCCGTGCAGGTTGGCGAAGTGCCTTGCGCTGCTGTAAAGTGGACGCTCTTTTCAAGAATTTTGCGCGACATTCCTTAATAGGATCAGAAGAGCATTTGGCCAAAATAAGAATGCGTACATTATGAGTCTGACTTTCTGGAACTGAAGCGTCAATTGTAGTCACTTTGGCAACCATTCCTAGTATGATGAGAAACTCATAGCAGATAATATTTATAATGGCAGTGCTTACGTATAGATAGAATTGACACCAGCAATTCGTAGAAAATACATGAATAAATGCACCGCACAAAAATCGGACACAAAAAGGAGCCCACTACACAGCGCTGTGTATCCTGGGTTGGTGGATGTTGGAATGGTTGGTGGGTATGGTGGAAACAATAGTGGACAAGATGGAAAGGATAGCGGATGTGGTGGGAGCTGTGTTGGTCATAATGGCTGATGATATCGGGACTAGAAAAATGGTGGCCGATGGGGGTGGCGGTGGCGAGCTTCATTTGGTGTTAAGTGCAAATTGTTGACTGTTGGACGCAATGCAAAACATGTTTTAGTGGGTGGCTCAAATGGAAAATTATCGCCCAATATCAATGACATCTATCACTTGCAAGCTGTTTGAACACATTTTGTCTTCTCAGATTATAAAATACATGACTGAAAACACCCTTCTATTTTCAAACCAACATGGCGTTCAACGTGGACGCTCTTGTGAGACATAGCTTTTCGAACCAACTACTGAAATTCACAACAACTTGCATGAACTAACACAAACTGATGCAGTCTTCATTGACTTTGAAAAGGCCTTCGACGGGGTGGGCCACAAGCGTTTCATTTATAAAATGAGAATTTTTCAAATCGACAACCAGGCCATTGATTGGGTTCAAGAGTATTTAAGCGACAGGCGTCAAGCGGCTCTGATTGAAAGCGTTGTGTCCGACTTTAAGCCTGTTATGTCCGGTGTGCCCTAGGGGTCAGTACTGGGGCCAACATTGTTCTTAATTTTCATTACCGGTATTCATATCGGTGTAACTTCAAAAATTCGTCTATTTGCCGACGATTGCGTTATTTATCGTGCTGTTACTCACCATAATGATTGCGAAGAATAAGATAAAGACTTGAGGTTATTGAGTGAGTGGTGTAATGCCTGGCACATGAATATTAACAATAGTAAAACAAAACTAGTGCGGTTTAATACTTGTAATAATTTTGTGTCGCACACCTATACAATAAATAATGAGGTAATTGAACTGGTCGAGTCATTTAAATACTTAGGTGTTTATTTAACTTCTAACTTGACCTGGAACACACACATCGACTGGTTATTGGGTAAAACAAATCGGACTCTTGGTTTCCTCCGACGCACACTTCGCCAAGCTAATAAAGATACAAAACTTCGTGCCTACAACTCAATAGTCCGATCCAAACTTGAGTACTGTTCATTTATTTGGAATCCTCATCAAACATACCTCATTAGGAGGCTAGAGTCATTACAAAACAAAGCTGCTAGGTTCATCGCCTCCGAATACTCTCACTATTCAAGTGCATCGAAAATCAAAGACAGCCTTGACCTTGCAACACTACAAAGTAGACGGAAGGTGCCTCGTTTACCATTCTTTCATAAGTTGTATCACAACCCTACGCCTTATACTATCTCATTAATAACGGCGCCAGATGCAACGTTCCCACGCTTGGACCACTAATTTAAAGTTCGTCAACCGTTCGCCCGTACTGCTCTACTTCGTTTTTCTATTCTACATTTGGCAATCAAGGAGTGGCATCAACTGCCGAGAGCAATAGCTGAAGAAGTAAATGCTGATAAATTTTCAGACGCACTAAAGAAATTCCTGTTGCCTAGCATAAACCACTAACATATCCCCAACATTCTCAGAGATTCGGACACATTCTTGCTTTATTACGGTGTAATCAAGTCCATCAAAGAAATCATCTCACGCTTCAGTTTATATATGTCCGAATCGGTGTATTGCTTTCTGGAAATACTTGTCTCTTCTTTGCTCGATTTTGCTATTTTTTAGTGAATTGTACACACTTTCTTCTACAAGTGTTTTCTGTATATTTGTTTCCTTCTTCATCGCTTTCCCACGTTTGTGGGTGAATCGTATATACTTTTTCTGCCAGTATTTTCTGTAATGTTTGTTTTTGCATATTCTCACCGTCGTGACTGATTACACATACGCTTCTTCATGCAAGAGTGATTATACTAGTGTTATTAGCACCGCTATATTTTTTTTTGTGTGTATCCAATTTTTGTGTTCATTGTACCAAGCTATTCCCCCCCCCCCCCATGCAATGCCCAATAGGCCTTTAGGGTAAATAAAATGGAAAAAAAGGAAAGCTGTGAAGAGTTTACATGGGTAAAAAATTACAAGTCGAAAAAATTGGAAATCATGCAGGGATATAGTATGGGCGAGTGCGATGCATACCAGCCGGAGATGAGAGAGTTAACACCACTGAAGATTTTGTAGGTAGGCATCCGTGGCTGGCATCTCCGAATCATGGCAAGCAATTGGCCGTTGTCTATAACGCGTGAGGTACAAATCGCTGCATACTAGCAGTAATCGAAGAGGGGACTAAACCTACGAACATTTGAACATTACAAGGAAGCTCGAGCAAAAAAACGCCAGGCCTTCGCGGAACTCGCAGCAC
>NC_051182.1:113994524-114037654 GCF_013339695.2 Rhipicephalus sanguineus | reverse complement strand
GTGCGTTCTATTCGTGCGTCCTTCATGGCCTTTGAGCATCTATCATCATCATCATCATCATGATATATTAGTATCATCATCATCAGCCTGTTTACACCACTGCAGGGCAAAGGCCTCTCCATGTTCCGCCAATCAACCCGGTCCTGTGCTTTCTGCTGCCCACGTTATTCCTACAACTCCTTAATCTCATCTATTCACCTAATTTCCTGTCGCCCTCTCACGCGTTTGCCATCTCTTTGAATCCAGTCAGTTAACCTTAATGACCACCTGTTCTTCTGCCGACGTGCTACGTGCCCGGCCTATATCCATTTCTTCTTCTTGATTTCAACTATGATATCCTTAAACCCCCGTTTGTTCCCTGACCCACTCTGCTCTCTTCCTGTCTCTTAAGGTTAAATCTATCGTTTTCATTTCCATCGCTCGCTGCGTCGTCCTCAATTTAAGTTGAGCCCTCTTTGTAAGTCTCCAAGTTTCTGCTCTGTAGGTAAGTACCGGTAAGATGCAGCTGCTATATACCTTCCTCTTGAGGGATAGTGGTAACAGCGCGCTGAAAATGTCGAGGTGTGAGGGTTGTTAGTTCGCACTCGCCTTGTGCGCTTTCGTTTCCTGCGTCCTTTGTGCTTCAGCCGCGCGCAGGAAGTTTCTGGCTGCTTACCGTCCTCCCTATGACATTCTAATTTCTTGCTAGTGGCCCATGAAGCAAAAGTGACTTTTCTTCTTGGGCCATAAACTTTTCTCACGAACAGCTCTGGTGTAACAGTTTTTCTTGAATGAAGTAGCTGGTGGAAAGAAGGGATGTGTTTGCCCTCTCGTATTACTATAATTAGACACTGATTGCACTTTGGTCTTTCCAATCATTGAATATGAGCCCTTTTCCTTAACGGGGGGCCATCGCTGCCGAACAATATTCGTGTACTTGAATAGAACGTCCTTTGCTGCACTACCAGATTGCACCAGCCACAACAAAAGCGCACTGAAGCAGGCAGAAGGCGAACACCTGGACGTTTTGCCTGACTTGTTGTCGCCAGCTCTACACGGCTGGAGCCGTACGCGGTACATGAAACGTTGGGTATATCGTATCGGATGAACCCAAGCCACTTATGATAATGCAGTGAAGGAAGAGAAGACTTTGGAGTAAGCCAAATATAGAAGTCGGGGATGCCAATGGTCGAAGAAGACGGCCGGAAAAGGTGACCTGCAATTTTTGCCTTGGTTGTTCCCTCCAAGGCTACCACATATATGAAATTGTACGGCCAAATCTGCGTCTGATATCTGTTATGGCTCCTAAAGGCCGGGAAAATATGAATCTCCTTCGCCCCCTTTTTCGGATGCTACAGCTCTGCTTCGTGGTTTTGCAAGACGCCAGAAGACACCCTCGAAAAGAATGTTTCTTGACGTGTCAACAGCTGTGCTTCAGCATGGGCGCACAAGCTTCTGCCATTCGACCCCAGCGTATTCATCATCTCTGACACAGCAAAGACGTCCACCGCTTGTGTGACACTGATGTGTATCGAGCTATGAAGCCTCGAAATTTAGATCGATATATTTCTTTATCACTACACGCATTCGCTATAGCACCTCAAGTTCTGTCGGCCTCCAATATTCTAAGTCTCCTGGTGTCAACGCTTCAGGCCATATTCCTCAATGGCTTGTCACATCTATAGACTATTGTCACATCTATAGACTATATGAATCGGTTTAGGTGCCCTCACATTGAGCTGTAGCCTTGGTGTTTGGTATCTTTATTAACTTAACGTGATATGGTTTTTAAGTATATAGATCTTTATCGCAAGCTTCCATCTTCCCTGAACTACTGCTTTTACTGGATATATAAGACTAGGGATTTCATAAGGGACTGACACACAAATCTTGCGCTGCCAATGCTACATTTTCGCGGGACAGTTTAGTGAACGCTTGAAAGTGAATGCGGTTTCATATGCGCTTCTGTTCGGATTGCTCACATCAGTAGAGTTTTATTATGAACTACGTGCTGCGCCCCGTAGCATTTAGGCTCTCTTTCAAAGGTTGAGCTTCAAATAACAGTGCAGGCTTTAAAAAAGTGGATAAAAATGATCACAATATTACCTAGGATTGGTTCAAAACCCTTAGTTTATGACAAGGAACGACAGTCAATCATTCTGACGTAGACGAAACGAGCAGTAGAAAATCGCTAGGATTCTTCAGCTGGTACTTGCGTAGACATTTGAATTGAGTGTTAACTACTTATTGGTAAATGCCTACAACAGCGTAATTATATATCAACAAGTATTTCGAAAGATTGGTAAAATAACGCGCATTTTTATGCGGATGTAAGACTTCAGTGCCGCTGCTGGTGATGAAGCTAGTTTCTAATTTATTCCGCCTTCATTAGGGGAGAATTGGGCTTGTTAATTAATAGCACGCTCATTCCTTCTTGATTATGTTGAATAGAAATGATACTTTTGCTTCTTAACGAGCACCAATTATAATTGTTCCTAATGGGGGGTGCCTAAAATGACTTTTTCAGTGTGGTAAATTACAATATTATTGAACGCAAGACAAGGCAGGGCACGAAAAAAGAAAGGTTATACAGAAGAGGAGCACAAAAGAAGTTCGAAGAGCATGTGTACTCTCCTTTTGTGCCGCGTCTTACGCTCAATAATTTTGTCGAAAGGGCATTGTTATCACCGGTAATGATATCCCTGTCACGTCATTGTCCTCAACTTCTAGCTGGCAAGAGTTCCTGGTCACGCCGCTGAAGATTGCCCTACGTGCGGTAGTATCAGCTAGATGGCAAAGCTGTGCTTGCATTGTACAGTCGCATTCTGAAGTAATTGATGTGCACAGCGCAATTCCGGTGGCTAGAGCTTCAATCACTTTCAGTAAATACATGGTTAGAAATTTCTAGAAGTAAATTTATTTCTTGTGTACGTGTCCAATATAGCCTTAACAACGTCATAGCACGCCATTTCAATCACTAAATATTTCTTAAACAGCAATAAGTAATACTCACTTTCCATTAGTCTTATTTAATTTGTACATACTTCTGGCCTCACTCATGAAGCTGTTGCAGGGAAATGGCAGTCCTTATATGTAACTAACACAGTTAAAGTAGACCCACACATTACCATGTTCAGTCAAACCAAAATATTGCAGCGACCACCAGCCGACTTTCTCCCATAAGCTGCGCCCAGCACGCCTAGTGACGAGGCATGCACCACTGTTAGTCCCTGCACCACGGCAGCATCCGACATGCCTTTTTGTTCGCCCCTAAATGTCCCCATCGCTGTACATTTCTAGTGAATAAACGATTATGCGATCAAATGGCTTTTGCTCGCACTTGATGGGACCGTCTATATATTCTGTAATTAAATGCCACTCTCCTCTCTGCCCTAGAGCTGTTAACATAGTCTTGTGCTTTCCGAGCCAAGTTCCGTACACAATTCAAAAAGGCCTAGAATGGTAGGTATTCTTCACCGCCAAGACGCACAAACCTGAAATACCTTTCGGGTAATTGTGTCGGAGCAGGGCTCGTGGCATGCTGCTATCTCGTACTTGCAGGTCCACTTAAGCTCTTTGAATGCTGTGGATCCGTTCTTGGTCAGCAATTCGCAACATGTTGATTTCGTTGGCAATCAGAACGTCAATAAGATCCCCTTTAGTGTCGATGTCCAAGAGCTCTATTCTTTGCCGCATAACATTCTTCTACAGTGTCTTATGGACACCATCATTCACCTGTCTGACGAAGTCTGGTTCGTTGAAAAAATACGGTATTTCTGTACAAAGTTTTCTTCAGCTTCTCCGCTTTTACCTTGACTCTAATTTTTATCGTGCCCAGGTGATTTGTTTGTTCAAGCCTCACGTGTTTGCAGAGACTCCAGAGTCGCCCAGGTTCTCAGTTATATTTTGTTAAGTAGGATTGCCCGTGGTCTGATGCGCGATTTTCAGAGTTGGGTTGCACGCATATTTCGGTATGATATTGATTACTTAGTTTGGTGAATGTGATAATAGCACACACAGGATAGTGAATATTCTGAAAGCATTTAGGAAAAAGGGCCATGGGCTTCAGATCACGTGCGAGGTTCCAAATAATGTAAAAAAAACTTCACTTTTTTTTACCTAACCGTGCGATATAAAAAGAAGCACGTATTTTGAATTTAAGTTCCAAGATCGGTCAAGCCCCTCTTAAACTTCATGTCTTCTCATTCAAAATTGGTAAAAATGGTATCGCTACATCATGCTTCTACTCAACGATCTAAAAATCGTGTTTTTGTGCCACCGAGAAAAGCTTTCGTAGTCAGTGCGATCGCTTAAATACGGCGGGCTTCCCCTCAACATTTCTAATAATCGCCTCAGAACGTTTGCAAAATCGGGTAAAGAGAAGTGAGCACTCAGGTAACCAGGAGTTAACTCGACAAGGTGAGCGATAACGTCTCGTAGTGGTTCTCTATGCACATTCAATTTCACACAAGCTCAATAAACTCGCGAGGCGGTATGCTGTTGACGTTGTTTATTCAGGCGGCAATATACTGGGCAGTCTATGGGACAAGATCGAGAGATGTGCGTGCACGGGTGCAAGGGCAAATCGCTACGTTTGCTCTGTCAAGCACATTAAAAGTACCCTACGTGTTCTCATGGGGTGGTTTATCGAGTTCGTTTCACATGCCGCAGTGTATAGATTGTACATACTGCCAGGTGTGCTATTATCAGGCTACGGGAGCATGCTAATTCCTTGAGGGGTGATGTATCGTGTCATCTCGCCAGCCATTATTGCGAATGCGGAGGCACGCCTTCGTATGCAAAAACCTCCGTCATCACGCACCATCACGATCAACGCACACGTGAGATAGCAAAGGCATACCGCATAGCAAAGTGTGATGGCTATTACAAAACTCAGCCATCAGCCCAAGCAGCGCACAACGTAGGGCAGATTTTGGTTTTACGGCGGCTATGTGAGGCCCAATCTCGGCCCTGCGTTGCCGGCATTGAGCCATTATTGGCTGAGCCGTTGAATTCGGCCGGCAATGCTGGGCCGGTTTTGCCGCCCTTCGTCGAATATTGGGTTTTCACCGGCAATATTGCGCCTGGTAAGCCGCTGTCCCGCCGACATCGGCTGAGCCAATGGCTTTCATCGGCAAGTATAGGGCCAGTTTTGCCGGTCTTCAGCCAATGTCGGTGAGCCGCTGGATATCACCGGCTAATATTTGGCCACTTTTGCCGTTAGTCAGCCGACGTTCGCTTTCAGCGGCTAATATTGGGCCATTTTGCCGTTCATAAGACAGTGCAGAGCTCAGTGACAGCCTTTTGTCGGGAAAAATCGACCTTTTCTTGCAGCACGTTTGCGCTTGACCTGATAATTAGGATCCGATCGAGATAAGCATTACCGAATTTACATTCATTTATGATACGTATCAATCAAACGTCGAGCGTGCTACGTACACGTTTCATTGCCGGAACATCATGCGTGCGTGCTTCTGGGTTCATGTGCCTTTTCCCCTAAACACAAGATACAATTGTAAGACAATAGAGCATCAGGCACTTGAATGTTTTTCGCCTAAGCTGCAGAAAGCCACAACGTGGAACGGTGTACTAGCACAAATAAGAAAGTGCATGTATCGTGTCGTGCTAATGCCGGATGTACAATTATGGGCGCGAAGTATCGCCGACTGAATAGCTGGCATTCTCTTGTTAGTTTCTGCTATGACAATTCCTAACAGTTGTCATTAGCAGAGTCACTTTTCTACCGAAAAAAGTGGTCTTCAGAAGTATGTCTGACTTACATTGTATGGTCACTTCCTTGACCAGTTGTTCAGCGCTATAAAAATATTGAAAACTTTATAACACATACTATTAACTTCATTGGCCGAGTTCAAAATACTTCTCTGTCGTAAATGTTTTTGACACTGGTCGGGCGACTTCACTAATGTATCCAGAATCAGAATTCACAGGAACATTTCCGCACGAATGCTTTTAGCGGAAAAATTATTATGTGAATGCTAATTATGTGCATAAATCCAACGTGACATCATATTTATAGCGCTATATTCTTTACATCATTTTAGCCGCTGACTCTGTGGCGCGAGTGCTCATAGACTACACGGATAGTTTCCTATTCGCAACTTACACGGCCTATAGGTGGCGCGACTGTACATCCAACATGGCGGTCCTTGAGATTATCGGCCCGCTGCAGACGATTTAGGAACGTACATGTTTGGCAAAGAGTTCAGTACTTTGCGCTTCGGCTGCACTCCGATTTATGTTTTTATGAAAGCAGGGTTGAGGTGACATATCATAATAAGTAAAGGAATGTCGGGTACGTGATTGGAACCTCATTAGGACGATAAATATGCACACAATTGTCAATAAAGCAAACACACTAGTCGCGTTGCTTGCGGCGATTCATCGCGCGCTGCAATCCCCGCTGTGTTATTAGCACAATATGGTAGCAGGAGACTCAGTAAAGATCTCTCAGTAATATCAGAGACATTCTCGGATACATGCTTTATCTCATTTTCGCTTGCATTGCATTCTGCCGCGTAGCTTGCTCAGCTCCCTTGAAAGCACGAAGTAATGTAAGTAAACGAAAAAAAAAATGTGTCGCCCTTCGAGACCGAAGCACAAGAACCACTTGATGCATGTGCGATTATCGGAAATACGATTTTCTTGCGCTTTCTTGGTAAAAAGAGAAAAAAGAAACAGCGGAACGCCATAATAGGTCGACAAGCAGCGAATGAAACCAGCGGCAAGAAGCAATTTTTCACGTTTAAGATGTGACGTTCCTGTTATCATCCTACGCTTTCGGTGCTTATGAGAAGTGCAATAAGTAACACCGTACGGGACAGGGACGAAAAACAGCGCCATCAGCAAGTAATACCGAACAAAAAGTGCTGGAGATGTGAAGGTCACGGAGGCACTTCACAGCCACTTCAGGACGTGGAATGGTGCGATGGACGCTTTGAAACCAGGCTTTTCATTATATTATAGAGGCGGAACGCATTCCTAATCAGTTCTGGTACTGTCTGCACAGCGACTCTGTCGAGCGGAGGAACGAAGCGCGAGGAAGGTGATATGAGGTAGTAGACGTGTACTCGAACACAAAATGGGATTCTGCATACATTCATGGGCCTTGGTTATTTGCTTGCGAAGTTTTAACCCGCTTAACCACTCACGGCTTTCGATGCGCTAATCTGAAGGGCGGGCTTTTGCTTTGCCTCCCGCTTTACGCTGTGAGCAACTAGGCCCGCAGTAAAATCAGTTGCCTTTTTCTTTTATTTTCCGTTCACATTGAGGAACCGAAAGTGTCCCGTATGGAGACCGTGCACACCATCACAAAACGACCTCAAACGAGACAAAAACAAGTGGCAACATTCGCTTACTCAAGCGAGTCCAACATTTCAATAATCTCAACAGAGCTTCCGGCGGCCACCGCTCGGCGGCGCCACGGTACGTGGAAGTTGCGAATCTCTGTGTGTACACGTATTTTCACACGCGCGTGTTGTGGTCAAGCGTAGCAAGCACATTTTCTTCAGTGATGTCACATAATTTTACTTTGTGAAAGTAGTAAAAAGCTCAACAAGGCGTGTTGCTGAGCCAGTTGGTTCATTACTTGAAAAAAATAGGTATGGCGCAGAAAAGCACGGGCGAAGTGAAGACACTTTTTTTTTTTTCGTTTGAATGCTTCCAAACCAACTAGTCCACTGACAATCTTTAACGAAATGACAATCACGTGTTTGTCAGTCCGCATTTGCACTTCATCGCCGTCCTTTTTTTGCCACACCTATCTTTTTCAAGTTAACATCTCGTTCAGCGATTGCTTCTCACGTGCTTTTAAAAACAGTCGCATTAAAAATATTATTATTGCACGTGAAATACGATAAAGAATGCGGCTCCAACGTGGTGTACGCAAAGTTTTCATATAGCGACACGTCGCAACAAGCGATGCGTTCAAAATTCGAGGAACGCATTTCTCAAACGCCATGCCCATAGAGGACACGCTGGGGGGAACGCACACCATTGTTGGAGGCTGTGCCGTGCTTTAGAGAAGGGAGAATTTGCTTTTTTTTTGTCTTCTTCAACCTCTAGCTGCCTCCCCCTACCCCTCGTTCCGCGTCATTGTCACGAAACTCGCTTGACCAGGCAGGTTAGGGTAGCTGTCCCTACGGAGGGATCATCGTTGCTGCGGGAGCAGTTTTTTTCGCTCCGAGCAGTGTCGGTGTGTGGACATGTGTGGCGGAGTCAAAATCGTGCGCGAGATGGATACGCTGCAGGATCCCGGCACTATTTAGCAGAGATGACCCCAGCGAGCAACCAGTGGCCCCGTGCTTCCATATTGGACTCACTCGCCTCATGTAAGGCCACGTGTTGAATGCTGTTATGTTTCATCAGATTTTTGTTCTCTTCTTATCGCGCTCTTGAGATTGACCATTGTTTTTTGTGTATTATGTTACTATGGTGCGCTTGCATTTTTTGTTCGCTCGTGTTTCTAGGATCCAACGAGAACACGTGAGTAGCTTTCATGCGCGATTCCTTTTCGTCACAATCTTACCTTGAGATTAGGAGTGCGTGCGTGCGTGTCTACCTTGTTTAGATGTAGAGTTCATGAGAACCTGTGAGACCGCTCGCAATGTTTTTCGCGTCGCGTGCAGCAGTTTATTCACGTTTTTGATCCATAAGTTATCACTAAAAAACTGTAATGTTCACCTAAATGATAACGCTAATTTAATTGCCAGTCGTGTGTTGCGAATGCCTAACATTTGCGAACGAACCCAAACCTATTCTTTGGTGAATTTCACAAGCATCACAAGGGGGGGGGGGGGGGGGGGGTGCTTCTCTGCTAGTAATTAGCTAACGCGTACGCATACCCTTCTAGTCTGGTTGCCACTATTATTCTTACTTTTTCACCGGGCCGCCTAGCATTATCTTTGTTTTCTTCGGGTCCGTATTTAATCCTACTTTAACGCTCCTTTCCTTTACATCTCCAGAATTTTTTTTGTCGATTCGTCACAATCATCGCTGAAAACCGCGACAGCGTCCGCAAAACGCAAGTAGCTAGAATATTCTCGTTTATTCTTTATTCTATTTTTTCCCGTTCTAGTTCTTTAAAAATTTATAGTGAATGTGCTGTGAACAACATTGAAGAGATTGTAACTCTTCGCCTCACCCCATTCTCGATCAGGATTTTCCTGCTTTTCTTGAGGAATACGGTGGCTGTGGTATTGTTTTAAATGTTGGCTATGGTATCTACAGGTGTTTAGGTATTCCTTTATTCCGCAATTATTAATTATTATTCCGGAACTGCTGGTGTGTGTAGATATGTGTGAATAAATTTGTGTTTATCACCTTGCAAATGTGTTGCTCCTTTATTACCCAGACGCATGCGTAGTTGGTGAAGCAGGCCTTCTCGTCCTTGCACGGTTCCACAGAATTATGGGTCTCAATGGCATACTAAGACCCCAGTGGAGCAGTCGTTTTAATTAAGAAGTATTTTTTTAATAAGGCGCCAATGGTAGTCGATGAATGCCGTTGGACCGCGAATAGACTATTTTAGCACTGCTGACTTACACTACAGTAACTACAGAAATACTGAACTACCGTCGGAACGCAGCCGTCTTACTTTATAACACGTCTATGAGCTTTTCTGATCAAGTTACTGTAGGCATGGAGCAACTCTCGCCGCTGTCCCTCTATAAACTAGCTACGTGCAGACCACGACGGTACAGTACTACCGTACGTAATGAACGGTAAACCACCACTGCTAAAACACCATATTAACTGGGGTAAACGGTCACGCCGGCGGCTATAGCGAATATGTGCAGCATTGCAACGCATGCGATTCAACGCATGCAAGAGATCCCATTCTCCAGAACAACAAAGCGATCGTTACAGTTCAATGCCATGGCAAGGCACACTATAGCTGGTACTGTTTACGCTAGTGCCACGCTGCCTTCAATATTGTGTTCGCGAAATGATCTAGTACTGTTGACTATGGAATGTTTGTTTCGATGCTACCGAAGACCTAAACATAATCGGTGTAAACACGTGTAATAATTCCTAGTTTGGACAGAAAAAAAGAGGTGTGAGCTATATTTAGGACGGGATACGTAAAAGCAATAACATTTTTTTTTCAGTTTAGCCGTCCAATATACGGGAAATAGGTAAACAGAGTAAAGCAGCCAAGGCTGATCGTTCCGATATCCTGCATGCTTTAGTTTTATATCTTTTTTTTTTAATTACGCGGCGTCAATAACGTCTACAACTTTGCGAAGCATGGCCGCAACGAAATGTTTATATTTACATTCCCTAAGCTTGTATCAATTTTGAAACCATGATAATTTGCTGTTATAATTTGACTGAAGTGGTCACAAGTCTGAAGGCATCTGTGTGAACAGAGACAGCAATCGTAACATCGCCAAACAGTTGGCGAGAATGAATAGATCCATCTTCGGAAACCTTTCCAATGGGGACCAGATAAACAGCCGTCGCTCAATATCGCCAGTCCGGATAGGCATCTCTAGCAATTCTGGGACTTCCATTAATATCAGCTGTACTTCCTGTAACATTGAAAAAAGACACCGAAGTTAAAGTGCAGAAACTTCAACCTTGGCAACCCGCATGCGCCGTGATCGGTCCCAAAAGTGCGACTCCCAGCTAGTGGTCGACACTCTTAAAGAAAAGTGTGGAATAAATTAGTAAAGTAGTATACGAAAGGAAAATGTTAGTAACCGTTGCTGTTACATATTTGAGACAGTTACTAACTATTTACTAACGCGAAAGTAGTGGGTCTGTTACTACCTACAGCGGTCAAGTTACTAACTCAAGTTAGTAACAAGAAGAAACATAATTATTTGATCACCTTTCTCAGTGCTCATGAAACAGGCATTCTCTCGCCCAGTGAAAGGTTTTAGTCAAATGGGGTGTTTTACAGGCATGAGTTGACCCGACGAAGCAGTGGTTTACATTGCCCAAGGGCTAACACGAAGCAGGCTTGCTTGCTTGTTCCTTATGTTGGGTGTTACCCATTACGGGGGATCGGCCAAAAACTGGCGGTCAATAACATATTAGTCGGGCTATGTGAGGCATCCGGCGTTGTCCGCGCGCCGGCATGTGTTATCTCTCCGCTCTCACTCCATCTCCCACAGCAACAGCTGCGGGCGCGCGCGCTTATCCTCGCCTCTAGCAACCGGAGCATGTGGTGCGAGAGAGTGTAGGAGAGGGTAGGTGCAGTTCTTCTCCGCTCCTTCTCTCACCGTTCAATCTGCCTCCTCTCTGTGCCACCGCCTCAATGCAGTGCATTTGAAACGCGTTTGTAGCGTTTGTGCTGCCTTGGCACAGCCTGAAAACAGCGCGTTCTAAACGCGTTTGTGCTGCATTGACGGCGGTGGCAACATCCCTGAGGTGATTACGAACGCACGTAGGAAGCGTTCGTTGAAAGAGGCGCCCTAAAGGGAGACACTTGAGCACGTTGATGTGTCCAGCCAGCTTTACGCCATTAAAATTACTACGCCATGTACTCTCGGCGCAAGAAATGCATTCGCATTTCCTCACGATTCCCTTCGGGGAGGTGGGGGCATTTTTTTAGCTAAGAATAAGGAATAAATCAATTGACGAATGAATAAATGAAAATTTAAGAATGACGTGACGATATGGAATAAGGAGCAGAATATTACAACAATATGAGAAAAAATGAACAAATGAAAAGAATTCTGGAGTATCAAATTTTGTTCAGGAATAAGTTAACAAGGAATTCTTCGTGTCTCACCTAGAAATTCGTATAGGGCTGAGCAGACGTTCCTGTTGCTGAAGCCAAGAGAGGCCGCCCCAAGGGAAATAATATATTGAGAAATCAGAATAATTCTTAAGCCTCTGAATAGCATTACGAAATGCTTCTTTCTATGCCTAATGAATGGACGGCAGGTAAGCAAGAAATGATCAATATTTTCAGATTCCTGACAAAAATATCACATAGGAGATGGCACCAGACCAGACTTCTATAAATAAAAATTAAGTGCATCGCAATTTCGTAATAGCCACTTCCAGTCTTCCAGTGGGACACCATTTATTATACAGCCGAATGAAAGATGACCATATTCGGGAACTGGTTATCTCATACTCTTGGCATCTTGAAATAAAAAACACATACGAAATCTCGAATCAATAATAAAAGCTGTGTCAAGCACAATGTATCTGCCGTCTCGTTAAGTACTATCCCACAGTGACCTGGAACCCATACAAACCGCACGGTACGCAATTTTGGGGGATTAAGGAACTGAATGCATTCAGAACAGGAGACTCAGAAGCAGTAGAAGATAAAGATGTACATATTGTCAGCGAATCAGTAACTATAACAACAGATGACTCATTTACTGGTAGTTTTCTAAGAGGTACTATAACTGCTAGGAGCTCAGCTTTGAATATAGGAGTATAATATGGGAGGCGCAAGGACTACGACCATGATATGCCCACTCCCGCTTTCTCTTCGCACATGTATGCATCAGTGGCAATTATGTTATCTATGTCCAATCGAAGTAAATGACCGTCTAACACTCCTATTAAATATCTAGAAGGTAAAAGTTTGGCATTAGATGGGAATATATCAGCAAATTCAATTTTTGCTATCGCCGATTACAGTATGTCGTCTTCCTCTTCTCTCTTGCTCGAGCCCCGTGTCTACTACCCCTTGTCCACTGCTCGAGCCCCGTGTTCACTGCCTTCATTACAATGACTACCGGGCAATGAGGGAGCCATCCTAGCGACCAATGGGCAGTTGTACACAGAAGGGTCATGGTACTGCTTGAGCCGAGAGACGTGCACGATTCCTCGTCCACGACGGCGCTTGTCCGCAGATGCGTCCAGCGGCTCTACGAGGTAGTTGACCGGGGATGCTTGTTGTACTACCCGATAGGGACCGTGGTACCTGGAAGAAAGCTTGTGGGAGATTCCCGGAGGAGTCGACGGAACCCATAACCACACCAATGTGTTAGGAGAAAAGCACGTAGGCGTAGTCGAGGCATCATGGCGATGTTTTTGGCGTGTCTGGTCTTGTGACGCGAACGCACGAGCAAGCTGGCGACATTCTTCAGCATGCGGAAGTGCTCGTGAGACAGTTGTCCACTCTGAAGGATCTGGCCGATAAGACAGAACTATGTCCATTGTGGATGATGGTTAGCGTCCATGAAGAAGAAAGAAAGGCAAAAATGCAGTGGTGCTTTGCGTTGCAGTGTTGTTGGCATACGTGACGAAAGGCAGAATGCTATCCGAATTAGAGTGGTCGGATGAAGCGTAAATGGCCAGCATATCACCAAGTGTACGATTGAAACGTTCCGTCATTCCATTAGATTGCGGACCATATGCCGTGGTGGTGCGATTTATGATGCGACACTCGCTCAACAACGCTGTAATAGCGTGGGCAAGAAAAACTCGGCCACGGTCGCTTAGTAACTCCCGAGGTGATCCATGCTCTAAGATAAGGTTTTGCAATATGAAACTTACAACGTCTCTTGCGGTAGCAGAAGCTAATGCAGCTGTTTCAGCGTACCGCGTAAGGTGATCGAGAGCGACAATGACCCAGCGGTTGCCGCTTGGAGTGTAGGGAAGCGGACCGTATAAGTCGATGCCGACGCGATCAAAAGGTCGGGCGGGACATGGTAATGGTTGCATGGGACCGGTTGTATGTTGAACGGGCGTCTTGCGTCTTTAGTACGCAGGGCAACACCTGATGTACCGGCGAACGAAACGGTACCTACCGGGCCAGTAGTACCGAAGCTGCAAGCGAGTGTATGTCTTTAACACACCGGCGTGACTATATTGCGGGTCATCGTTGAACGTGGAGCAGATGTCAAATCTCAGATGTCGGTGAATAACGAGCAACCATTTACGACCGATGGAGTTGTAGTTGCGGCGTTAAAGCAGGTTATCCCGAACAGCGAAGTGTCGTGGATGGCGGCGAAGTGTCCGGGAAATTGAACGAATATCCAAAAGCGAAGAGATCGAAGGATCTTTGCGCTGCTCGGAAGGCACGTCAGAAATGTTGATGGCCATGGCAGCGCTCGCGGAGATAGATGAACAGACTGGCTCAGAAGCCAACGCCGAGCGGGATAGGGCGTCGCCGTGGGAATGCTGCCGGCCAGAACTGTAAACAGCGCGGTTGTCGTATTCCTGTAAGCGTAATGCCCAACGAGCGAGCCGACCATTCGGATCCTTTAGGGAAGATAACCAGCATAGCGCATGATGGTCAGTCACAATGTCGAATGGACGTCCATATAAATACGGTCGAAACTTTCCGATAGTCCAAATAATGGCAAGGCACTGTTTTTCAGTAACAGAGTAGTTCTTCTCGGCTTTGCTGAGGCTGCGGCTGGCATAGGCAACGACGTATTCGCCAAAGCCATGCTTGCGTTGGGCAAGTATTGCACCGAGGCCGATGCCGCTAGCGTCCGTGTGAATCTCTGTTGGAGCAGACGGATCGAAATGTGACAATATGGGAGGCGTCGTCAGGAGGCGTCGGAGTTTCTGAAATGCATCGTCGCACGCCTGCGACCAAGCTGATAAATCAGAACTGCTGGCAAGACGGTTGGTCAAGGGGGCAATAATGGAGGCAAAGATAATGGAGGCGGAAATAGGAACATGAGCCTATAAAGCTTCGGAGCTCTTTGATTATGGTTGGGTTTAGGAACGCAGCAACGGCACTAAGTTTTGTAGGGTCAGGAAGGATACCGTCTTTGTAAACTACGTGATCTAGGATGATAAGCTTGCGAGCTCCGAAGCGGGCTTTCTTCGAGTTCATTTGAAGTCCCGCCATGGAAAGGCACTTAAGGACTTGCTCGAGGCGGCTGAGGTGGGACGCAAATTCGCCTGAGAATACCACAATATCATCCAAATAGCAGAGGCAGGTGTTCGATTTCAAACCTCGCAGAATAGTACCCATCATTCTTTCGAAAGTGGCGGGCGCGTTGCAGAGGCCAAAAGGCACAACGGTGAATTCGTATAGTGCATCAGGCGTTACGAAGGCTGTCTTCGGGCGGTCATCCTCTGCTATAGGCACCTGCCAATAGCCGGAGTGTAATCTAACGAAGAAATTAACTCTGCTCCCTGCAAGCAGTTCAAGGCATCATCGATACGAGGGATAGGGTATACGTCTTTGCGCGTTTTTTGTTGAGTCGGCGGTAGTCGACGCAGAACCTGTTGGACCCGTCTTTTTTCTTGACACGGACTACCGGTGAAGCGCGGACTGTTTGAGGGCTCGATTATGCCACGTTTCATCATGTCGCCCACTTGTTGGTCGACGACACGGTATTCAGCAGATGACACACGATGTGGACGTTGTCTTGGCGGGGCTTTTTGACCTGTGTCAATGCGGTGAACGACTGCGGATGCTCGGCCTAAGCACGGTCACGGTAGAATGAAGTGCGAAAACGCTCTAGGAGGTTTTTGATCTTTTTTCGCTCGGTTGGTGTGAGCTCGGAATCAGTGGCACCGGAGAAGACGTTCACAACATTATTAGCCGCAGTGGGTGAGGTGACAGCACAAATTGGGAATGATGCCGTGGGATCAGGTATTCTAGCTGGGAGAACGCAGTCGTAAAGTTCGTAGGTTCCGAGGCATTCTTCGCGGAGTAGTGATGACGGGCTATCTGAGAAATTGCAGACATAATTTCCAGCGTGACCATCGCACAAAGTGATGACGGCGTACAGAAGCAAGAAATTTTGACGCACAGTAGTGGCCGATGGTGTAAACAAGGCAGGTGTTTCCGGAGGAGAGGCACATGACACCGGTACGAGGGCGGCTGAGAAAGGCGTAATGTCGACGTCAGAAGCAGCAAACGCTTTACGCGAAGCGCAATCATTGGAATAGAACCATGTCACAGATAGCTGAGTTCAGAACGAGCGCAGTCGACCACAGCAGAATTTGACGATAGGAAATTGCACCCAAGAATAACGTTGTGCGAAGAACGGAATAAAGCGACGAATTCGACGACATACAGGACACCTTGAATAACGACTCGCTCAGTGCACAATACTGAAGGCTGAACATGATGGGACGTAGCTGTCTGCAAAGACAGGTCGGTAAGCTGAGTGGTTACTTTGTTCAGATTTCGGCAGAGCTTTTCTGTAATTACAGATACGGCAACTCCAGTGTCAACAAGTGCGGGAACGTCAAGGCCATCTATAGAGAGTTCGAGCTCGTTCGGGGAACAGCAATTAGGTCTTGGAGTTTTCGCCGACAACGCAGTACTTGCCTCCGGAACTGCGCCTGTCAATTTTAACTTTGAGGTGGGCTGTGACGGGGTAACTTTGGAGAAATCGATCGGCGTGGGGTGAGGGCGAACGGCGTGAGTCGAATGGTCGGCGACAAAGAGGTATGTACGCAACGGGATTTCGAGGTGCAGTAAGCATGTAGTTAGAGGCCCCGGCATTGTCACTAGAAGGGAAGCTGCGACGGCAGCAGTAGCGGGTTATGTGACCGGGGATGCCACATGAAAATGACATGGACCGATTAGCAGGTGTGCGCCATGGGCTGACAGCAGGAGAACTGCTGGTTGAGTAGGAAGCGGCAAACGGGTGCGCAGTTGGCCGTGACGTATAAGCGTTACGAGTTGGTTGGAATGTAGCCGGAGACCGTGAAGCACGTGGCCGAGCAACAGCGGCAGCATACGTCAGTAGTGCTGTAACAGGCGGTTGAGCATGATTTGGTGGCAAGGCCTCGGCAATTTCCGATTCAATGACGTGACGAAGGGAAGGTGGCAAAGGCGCCAGCGGCTCGTATGCTCTCGGGAATATAGATAGCTGTCGTGCAACCTCCTCGCGAATGTACTGCTTTATGAGTGGCATTAAAGCGGAGTGATCGGTGGTGTCAAGGCGAAAGTCTAAAGATGAATGATCCGCTGTGTCTTGAACGGCGCAACGTGTTGAAGCGCGCTGCCTACGCAGGTCATCGTAGTTCTGGCAGAGCTGAATTACATCGGCGACCGTCTGCGCACTTTATGCAAGCATCTGGAATGCACCGTCATCGATGCCTTTCATAATCTTCTTGATCTTGCCTGCCTCGTCCAGACTCGAGTGACGAGCGTGCAGAGGAAGAGCACGTCTTCGATCTAGCTTGTGAAATTCTCATCTTTTCGCTGTACGTGGCCACGCAAGCGCTTTTCAGCATGAAGCCGACGCACAGCAGGATGGCCAAAGACCTCCCTGAGAGTTATTGCGAATTCTGACCAGGTAGAGAAATCGCTTTGATGATTTGTATACCACAGTTTCGCGACGTCGGTCAAGTAAACATTCACATTTGTGAGCTTGTCGCTGGCGTTCCAATTATTGCAAACACTCACCAGGTCGTACTCGGCAATTCAATCTTCGACATAGTGGTCGTTGGTACCACGAAAAATGCGTAAATCACGTTGCCGGAGTGCGCCAGGGCAGAAGACATGTGCAGCGCGGGATCCACAGTGCCTTGAGACGGTCCCGAATCACTCATCGCGAAAGGTCGTCGTAGTGTCCGGCTGCGAAGTTCCAGCAGCTCCAGGGCGAGGACCAGATGCTACACAGCACCTCTACCAGTTTAAATGGGGTGTTTTGCAGGCAGGAGTTGACCCGATGAAGCAGTGGTTTACCTTGCCCAAGGGCTAACACGAAGCAGGCCAACTAGATGTAGATGTAGATCCTGTACTGCTGGCTCACACCCACTAAGGGGGATTGGCCAAGAATCGGGTAGCTTAGAAAAAAATATTTTAAATCTAGAAATCAGAATGATTTCTTATTTTGTATCACAAAAAGTTTTTTACAAGTTAGTTTTCCGAGAATAGTAATGAAAAAAGGACATAGGTGGCTGGAATTAATTTGGTTAACTATGGAACTTTGGGACTGCGGTTATTGTGTAAATATTTTAATTGTTCTATGAAATCTTGCATGGCCTCGCATACTTTCCGGCTGCTCTGCCCAAGGTGAAGTGCACCTAGAGATAGTAAACTTGAGGTCGTCGACTCTAATCCCATGATGCGTAACGTCGTTTCTAGAGATGTCTTTCGTAGTGTAGAAAATTTTTGACAAGAGGTAAGAAAGTCTTCTATTGTTCCCTATTTCCTACAATAAGAATTCAATAAAGTTTTTCCAATCCAATCCAATCCTACAATAGGAACAAAGGGGTGATGGTGCCAAACCCGCTGTATATAAAGCAAAATTTAATGATGGAATACGACACCGCAACTATGACAGTATGTCGTCGTCCTCATCTCTCTTGCTCGAGCCACGTGTCCACTACCCCGTGTTCACTGCTCGAGCCCCGTCTCCACTGCCTTCATTACAAACATGAGAATTGTGCGCTATCTTTCTTACCAATTTATGCAGCTTCCATGACGTACATATTTAAGGTATCAATATATTCGAGTTGAGGTATTAGCTACACTTCTGCTTTATGGCATCAACAAAAGAGGCCTAGGCTTCCTTCACACGATATCAATACTGCGGCTGCTATGTATTACTTTTGAAAGCGAAGCATTTAGGGAACATCTATCTATCTATCTATCTATCTATCTATCTATCTATCTATCTATCTATCTATCTATCTATCTATATCTATCTATCTATCTATCTATCTATCTATCTATCTATCTATCTATCTATCTATCTGCAAAACAACAGTAGACATTGCACAAGCTCTCTTATACCAATGCACCATAAACAAACTACTTCTGTGACGACAAGTTTCACTTTCGTGTTATACCGATTCCTATGACGGATGGATCAGCCATTTATTTTTATCAATATAATGTTACTGCCTCTAATATCTAAGTAATAATATAATGAAGCGTATCCTAATATAACCAGTTTTTGCATTTTGCACTTCGTAAAACGCTGTACTAAGATAAATTGGGTTTCATAATCGGTTACCGTCTGCCTAGCTGAAACACTATTTGGTTTCTTTTCTTTTCAGTTTACATTGTCGACAGTTTTCTGAGTCATGCAGTTTCGACTATTGATTAGACTATAGAAGTTTAAGTTCAAGATTTGTTTCATAGGAGAGAGAAATGGCTTTCTTCTATCATTACAATACCTGATAGTGAATGTTTTCTAAAAATGCCATCACGTTGGCGTATTGGTTGTGGTGCTCGACTACTGACCCGCACGTCAAGGGGAGCGAATGGCGGCTGCGGCGGCCGCATTTTCGACAGAGGCGAAAATGCTTGAGGCCCGTGTGCTTAGATTTAGGTACACGTTAAATATCCCCAGGTGGTTGGAATTTTGCGGAACCCTCCACTACGATGTTCCTCATAATCACTAGATACCGCATTTCTAGGCATTAAAAAAGCGCGTTTTAGGTGCCACAATTAGGCAGGCAAAACATGTTCTAGGCCTTCAATTTCGTGAATGTAGGCACAAGAAATTTTCATAAATGAAAATACTTTCAAAACAAAGCCGTGCGCGACCTGCAACCACGCAGGAAAGCAAAAAAATATTGTTCATGGATCTTTCCTTGGCATGGTGAGTCAAGTGTCCACTGTCGAATCGACATACTCATGTGTCTTTTTTTCGGCATGGCTGAGAGGGCAGCACAGAAGCAGTTAGCGAGGCCGCTAAAAGTCCAGAAGGGGAGAATGCCTCGTATTGGCCGGAAATTATCGCGCAGGGTCAATTTCTCCCCTGTTGGTGAACACCTTAAGAAGTAAGCAGCAAAACATTCGGCAGATTCCACTCATTCTGAAAGTAGATGTCATGCGAAGGAATGGCCTGTTAGTGGCCTATACCAAATTTTTTATCTCTCTGAGTGAAGCGTTGCGCGTTGGACGAACTTCTTTGCGCATTTTTGGTAGTGATGGGTATACCGTGGGCATGTCCGTAGCGAGGAACTTTTCGGCGTGGTAGAGTGGGTGGGGGGAGGGGGGAGCACTTGCACAAGGCTTTGACTACTTGAGGAAAGCGTTTATGTTGAGGAAAGTACCTATCTGGGGAAGCAACGATTTGTGGTAGGGGGCTCCTAGGCAACCCCCCCCCCCCCCCAATTTCTCCCTGGATGCGGGATTGATCGTGGGCTCACCAGGAACGTGGACAGCACTGACGCCCAATGGGTATTCTATGGCCCGACGTGACGCCGGTACTCACCTTAGCGCACAGGTGTCACTTTTATCAAAACGAACTACACGGTACGGTGCAATGATGTGCACATCATAAGAATAGCTTTTAATGGCAAAGCTCATTATGCCGTGGGTCTGTCGATCCTCCGTTTACTTGTAGGAGGCACCTATAGTTCGTGAAGTGCTCACTGGATGGCGTTGGTGGCGCTCGATATGCAGGCAGTAAAATAAAAATAGAAGCGTGGGTAGAACAAAATAATATTTTGGGAGAATTTCAGAATGGATTTCGAATCGACAGGCGGTTAGACGATAATCTGTTTGTTCTTAACGAGTGTATAGAAATATCGAAAATAGAAAACAGGCCCTTATACTTTGCTCATCTAGATATCACCGGGGCGTATGACAACGTTAATCAGGAAATTTTGTGGGATATATTCAATGAAGTGGGCATAGGTGACGACTGTATACAGCTTTTGAGGGAAATATACCGAGAAAATACAGTTTGTATAGAATGGGTAGGAATAAGTAGCAAGGAAAGCGTTGAAATTAGCAAGGGGCTGAGACAGGGATGTCCTTTGTCCCCGATGTTATTCATGCTGTACATGGTGAGGATGGAAAAAGCGCTAGAAGGTAGCAACATTGGATTTAATTTGTCACACAAACAGGTCGGCACGATGGTTGAGCAGAAGCTTCCAGGTCTATTTATGCTGATGATATTGTCTTATTTGCGGACAGTCAAGATGATATACAGCAACTGGCAGATATAAGCGGAAGGGAATGTGAGGCTTTAGGACTAGGATTTAGTGCAACAAAATGTGGATTGATGCTATTCAATGATCACGAAGACTATGCGGTCTTAATGCAGGGCCAAAAAATACCGAGGGTAAGCGAGTACAATTACCTCGAAGGATGGATAAATGAGGGAGATAGATATATGGAGGTACAAGAGAAAGCATCGGTAGCAAAGTGAAATAGAAATGCTGCAATTATGAAGCACAGATTTTTTTGTGGGGATACAATAGGTACGAGGTGCTCCGAGGGCTGTGGAGGGGTGTGATGGTCCCGGGGCTTACATTTGGGAACTCAGTGGTGTGCATGAAGTCAAGAGGTGCAATCAGGAATGGATGTAAATCAAAGGACGGTGGGCCGCCTCGCGTTGGGCGCTCACGGGAAGACGACAAATGAGGCTTAAAGGGTGACATGGGATGGACAGGCTTTGAAGTGAGGGAAGCTCAGAGCAAAATGAGATTCGAAGAGAGGCTGAGGAAAATGAAGGAGCGTAGATTGGCAGAGAAGGTGTTCAGGTATTTGTATAGAAAAAGCGTTGACACGCAGTGGAGAAAAAGTACTAGGAGGCTCACCAGTAAATATAGGGCTAGCAGTGCGGGCGATATGGTAACAAGGAGCATTAAGCGGAAGGTCAGAGAGGCGGAGAGGACTTATTGGATGACAGCGATTGAAAGGAAGCCGGCTCTGAGTAACTACCGAAAGGGAAAAAGCGAAATAAGGAGGGAAAGAGTTTATGATAATTCAAGGGGAAGCGCTTTACTGTTTGAAGCAAGGTCGGGCTGCCTTAGAACGCGTAGTTATAAAGCGAGATTCAGTAACGAAGAAGAATAATGTACATGCTGCGGGGGTACTAAGGACACGATGGAACATATACTGATTGAATGTGGCGATATTCACCCAGATATACGTGTGGGCACGAGTCTACATGAAGCCTTCGGTTTTGGGGACAACAATGGAAAGCTGAACACGGCCGCAATAGAAATAAGTAAGAGACGGTTAGAGTACTGGTAGCAGAAAAGTAGAGATAAAGTACAAAAAGAAATAATGGGGAAAAATAAGGTCATTCTGCCTTAAGAGGCAGAGAGAGGGACCGTGAATTTATATTTTTTGGTATAATAACATAGATGTAATCAATGTAGATAAGGCATTAGGCCAACATGAAACAGGTCTTTTTTTTCTTCGAGCCTAGTGGCACACATATCACCGCCCCGTTATAAAGGGGACGCTCATAGCATCCATCCATCCATATATATATATATATATATATATATATTGCATATAATATCTCCAGATGGTGCTACTTTTACTATAGTTCCAAGGAACCAATGAAATTGGTTGGAGAAGGCGGAAAAGGAGAGGTAGAAGAAGCCAGGAGGAATGTAAATGCGTACCACATGCGGTACCACATGTGGTAACAGCACATCACGAAGCCTAACGGGCGTGCTCTGCTTCGACGCTGCTGGGCCTGGGTCGGGCGGCAGGATACTGCTACGTAGAGTTTGCATTGTTTTGATTTCATAGTTCCTTTTGGGGGGCGGTATAGATTTTCTCTGAGTGCAAGCGAGTCAGACTATCTCTATGTCTTTTTCGCCTGGTCAAGGGCAATCCCCTTGGCTAGCCTCTATCCCGGCTAAGGATTCGCCGGTTTATTCCTTTGTATGCAGTGGAGTCAAGAATGGCCCTGTGGCTATGGTACCGACCGATGGAGGGACTATTCCGATGAAAAATTCGAAGGCGATTCAAGTGGAACTTCGGAAAGCATCTTCTCACTTCCAGAAGATCACTGAGGTCCGTCAATTTGGTCGAGGTGGCATCCTTTGCTGCTCTCCAGATCCAGATTGCGTCTGAGAGCTTCTGAATTGTTCTGAGTTCGCAACGCATCCGGTGAGCCCGTTTATTCCAGTACATCTTGCATGTACGAAAGGAATAGTCCGCGGGGTAGATACAAACCTGACACCTGCAGAAATTCTGGACATATTTTCGGTAGCAGGCGCAGTCTTCGTCTATAGGGGCACCCGACTGATCGATAATCGGAAATCACCGACCGAATCGGTGATAGTGACTTTTGCAGATACAGTAAGACCATCAGAGATTAAGGCCTGGCCCCTTATCTACAAGGTAGAGCCACTATCCCCGAGACCACTACAAAGTGTTGGCGCTATGGCCACAGCGTAAAAGTGTGTAGGTCAGGTGCTAGATGCCGTCGGTGCGGAGAAAGTCATCACAGCCGCGACTGCAATTCTGAGGAAGAGAAGTGCTGCTTGTGTAATGGAATGCACCCGGCAGACTCTTCGGATTGTGTGGCAAAAGAACGAGAACTGAGTATACTGGAAATTGTGCAGCGCAGGCGTTGCTCCCGGAGGGAAGCAGTTGAGGAACTTAATGAAAGGTCGAAAGGCTATGCAGGCGTAACAGCTTGTCATGTCGCTACTATGGATGCATGATTTGGAAATCTTATCGCAGAGACCATAGAGAGTGCTACAGAAAAGGCAATGGAACGTCTCGCGAACAATATTGTTGAAGCCTTAGCACAAATGTTTTCAAATCAGCCCTCACAAATGATCAGTACAGTGTCTATGAAATGTCAGGATTCTCAGGATTCCTTGGTTTCAAAGAGTACAGAAATAGAGAAACCGACAACTCAGCAGCGATCTGTGTCATGACAAGCTGAACCTGCCAAGAAGGTAGTGCAGGCTGATCCAGAACCTATAATAGATTATTCTCACAACTTTACCGATATGGACACGGAATCTCAAAAGTCGCTGAAGCGCACCAGATCCCCCCCTTCAAAATGTCTCCCCAAAAGTGGAAATCAAAAAAGTACTAGTCAAAAAAGGACATTTTTGAGAGCTTCTCAAAACAAGACTTTTTGAAAAAAGATATCTTTGATCAAGCCGTTTCTGCTACGGTTCTAGCGTCAAAATAGGCTCACTAAAAATCTTGCAGTGGAATTGCCGATCGATTTGTTCGGCAACCACAGATTTATCATATATTTCTTCGGAATTTTCCCCAGACATAATTGCTATTCAAGAAACATGGCTTGTAGATGGTCAAAAATGTTACCTAGGAAATTACTGAGTATTTCGTTTGGATCGACCTCGCAGTGGTGGTGGACTGGCCTTCTTAATATCAAATAAGTTTAGTCACAGAGCCAAGATAGCTTATCAGTGTATGTCTAATGATTACGAAATTTTGGTGTTAGACGTAACATTGCCTTACTGCTCTCCTTTTTCTTTTTAATGCATACTTCCCGGCAGGCGTACAGGACACGAGATGCCTAGATGTCATGATAGTCTCCTTTAGAAAGGATATACTACTGACTGGTGACTTCAATTCCCACCATGTGTCTTGGGGATTTAGAACAGATATAAGTGAAAGACGCTTCCGGGAATGGACTCTTGACAATAATTTACCTTGTTTGAATACAGCAGTGGTTACATTTGTCAGAGGTCAATCTAAGTCGGCTATAGACTTGACTTTTGCAAGCTCCTCCTAAAGTATATCCTCCTGGAATACTTTACACTTCGCTTCAAACAGTGACCACCTTCCTATTAGTTTAGAAATTAACTTCCCGAATATATTTCGAACTGGAAAAATTGGTTCATTCGTAAATTATGTTAAATTACAAAAAGACCTAAAGGCTACTTATATTCATCGCAAGGACATGCAGGAATATATTAGGGCTATGAGCCTGTGTGCGGTATTAAAATGATCATTAAAAATTTCAACTTTTGCATTCAATTAGAACACAGAAGGATCATTTAGCCGTTGGTGGAATGCGCAATGCATGAGGGGTTATAAAAAACGAAAAGCACCCAAGAAACTCAAGCCGAAAAATTAGAAGCCCTTCCGTATCGGGAAAATGGGCTTAGAGAAATTTTGCGTATTCCTCGTTTTCCACGCCCAATCCTCCTTTTTCACAAAGCCGCGGCGCATGCGTCTTTCCCCTAATGAAAAGGTTGCGTGACGCGTCTTAATCTCGGGGGCTTTCGTTCTGGCAATACTGGCTGTTCTGGTCCTTACTCAAGCCTACCAAAATGGCAAAGGGGACCACAGAAAAAAAATGAAAAAGGCGGATTCGCTGGCAATCACCTGCGGTGGAATACCCGAGAAAAACAGCTGGCGTTCCATAATTAAGAGTAAGAAGATTTAAGGCGAAAGCTACTGCTCGGAAAGCTACTGGACATATTTAAAAGTGTATTCGTTAGCCTTGTTTTAATACGAAAGTGTTTTATGCCGGGGTCCACCAAGACTTCAGTGACGTATTTCCATCACGGAAATGAGGGTCCGCAACAACAGATGCCGGGCACGCTATACACTGCGCCACGGCCACAGACTCTAGAGGCTTTACAAACGCACCTTTTATATCTACCACTCTCCCAGTCGGCGGGGTGGTATTGCCCTCTGGGAGCGGTAAAGCAAAGTAATACTTCATTACTGTGGCCTCAGCGATTATCGCCTTCAACGCGTTACACCTCCGTCCCACTCGACCCGTTTTCAATAGAAGTTCAATTTTGTCAACGCCTTAACACACCGCGAGGTGGTGACCTTAACCCAAGCGTCGTAGAAGCGTCGGCCTCGCTCATAGCATCACGCTAATCGAAATCTAAAATAGCTCTGCGACGCGCGCCTGCCTCACCTGGCTGTTACACCGCGTTCTCCGCTCACGCGGTCGCCCCGACAAAAATCCCTGCCGGGCTACCGGGGCGGAACGACGCGCTTTACGTATCCCTCTAGTCCGGCCGTGGTGTTCAATCACATATTAACATGCCGCGGGATGACGACCAAGTTCTGCGTCCAATATGCGACGCTCTTCTGGCTATCGCACCTCGTTCTCTGATTACGCTTTCACCGTTAACTACTACAGCTACCACAACGGCTTGTTTAATCATTTGACATGGACGTTAGTCGTCGGGATGGAGATGTACCACCAATCATCAAAGTGGGTGCATACACGTTAAACGGTGTCATAGCTGTCAGACATCAATATGCATTGTGCAAACTCTCTTATATCAATGTACAGTAAACATTAAGTTACTTCTGTAAGGGCACGCTTTACTCCTCGTGTTATTCCGATTTCTATGACGGAGGAACCAACCATGTTTTTTATAGTCTTGTTGACTCTATCACTTATGCTGCATGCTACGATGGTATGCTAGAACGATTATGACAAGTCTTGGAACCCATAAGCGCACATACGCAAGTGCACAGATGAATCAATCATAAATTCAACTATTTTTACAACCTTCTCGCGCTTCTTCATTATCGCCTGGGCTTCACGCATTCGCAGAGACAAAGTGAGCGCGGAGCTTGCACGCCTCGTGACAGACATTTAGTACTTCGTTCTTTTGGGCCAACAATTAGACGTCCTGGAGCCTGAGCAACTGGGTCGTCGTGGAGCAATAGCACCTAGGCTAAGAAACAGTGTTGTTGAAAGAGCCTGCCACCTTACTCGAGCACCTACGATGTTCACCATTTGCACTAGGACCCGCTCTGGTAATAGAATCATAGGTTTTGGAGCAAGGAGATCCTTCCCCATTCGGGTGCATGAAAGAAAAAAATGTGTAATGGCATTTCTTTCAGTGAATTACATACATCATTTACCAGACTGGGGAAGCATTATTGATTGCTTTCGTACATATTTACGTTGTGGAAATGTGTTCTAAGTCGCAATATTTGGCTGCAAGCATTTGCTCTGGTTGCTGTCAGGGGCATAGTGAAGTTGTGCTGATGACCGCACAGCCTGAGTGCTGTGGTGAAAAGAAAACATGTAACTTTAGGCCCATGCCACGTTTACTGATAGGTTGTGTGGATTGGCGGAGATTGAAAGAACAAGAAAAGTTTTGATCATATTGCGACCCGACATAACTATGCTGGATTAATGCTTAGACACCACTTGACGGCTGGTGTTCTCTTTATAAACGGAAGGCAGAAGAGCAACGAATTTATATCAAGATGTGTGATGCTTTTATTATACAACCGGCGGTTGTTTGCTCAACTATTCTTCTGCGAATGAATACTCGCGTTATTTACACATCCATTAACTGATTTCGTGACTTCTGGATATGTACTCCCCATGCCCCATTTATGTAACAGAAAAAACTGGGGCTTTTAAAGGGGTCATGAAGCACTTTTCCAAGTAATGATCTAATGACCTCAGTATCGGAGTTTACTGCCTCCCGAATTGATTGCCGCAAAAATTTCTCGAGTCCGTCAAGAATGAGCGGAGTTACGGGGGTTTCGCGCACGCTCTCAGCGCTTTCTCTCTTTTCTCGTGCCGACGAGCGCACTGGAAGCTAGACAGGCAGGGATGGCACGAGGGAGAGAAGTTACGTCAGCGCGCGTCATGAAACGCGATCGCTCTCCCGCTGTGATTCGCATGCGCAAGTGCGGCTACCGTGTAAATTTAGCAGACTGAGGAGTGCGGCGCGGGAAAGTGGAGGCACCCCGTGGCAAGAAGCGCATCTCATCCGGCTATCGGCCAATAAGCATGCTATATCTCTTGCGACGTAAACCTAGCAGATCCACGACGTCAACGTGCAGACGCCCCGCCCACCGATGAGAGTGAGAAACGGCCTCTGTTTGAAAAGAGGGCGCCTGAGGAAACGGCAACTTCGCGCTCCGCTTGTAGCCTTTACGCGGCGCGCACGACTGTAATATTTTGCAGAGCAGTTCATAGCCGTGTCAGCTTTCCGCAGGATGTGTTTTTTCAACAAGCCCAAGGGGTGCTTCATGACCCCTTTAAGGAAATCATAAATGATGATGCACTCCATAAAAATCTTTCGTTTATTTCGTGATAAACATGCGCATATAAATCCTCATGGTTTGCTTGAAATGAAATGTGGGCACGTGGCCATCATTAGCGTCTTTCTTCTTTCGACCCCTTTTTACAGGTGAAGGAAGGCAACAAGCTTGTTCCTCTGTCCAGTGCACTTCCTCCGCCAAATTTTTGCAGAACATTATAACTGGTTTCTGAGCAGAAGATTCAATGTCAAGTGAGATTGCGAACACCATGGTAAAGGTGACAACCAATTTATGTGGCTTACGAGGACCAGCTTGCATGCACCCGCCAACGGTGGTCTGTAATTACGGTGATCGACTCCTCATCTGAAGGTTGCAAGATGGGATCCTGGCCGCGGCGGTGGCATTTTCGATGGAGGCGAAAATTCTTAAAGCCCGTGTACCATGACTTAGGTGCACATTGAAACAACCCAGGTGATCGAAATTTCCGAAGTCCTCCGCTACGGCGTGCCTCATAACCATATCGTAGTTTTGGGACGTTACACCCCAACAATCTTTAATTTTACCAGCTGTCATGCTGGGAGGTACGGCAAGCCAGTGTGAATTACTAGGAGTCACACAGCCTGAAAACGGCACATCAATTTGGCAAAGAATGGCTCTGTTCGCCATTATTCCGTATGCGAATCGGTAATGGATTTCGTCGCAATTTAGCTAACGGGGAGCTGAACTAGCCCAATTAGGCAGCTTATGTCCGCTAGGCTCTGGGTTCTTATACTGCTGTGGCATTCCGAAGCATCCATCGCACGGTAAATGAACGTAGCCGTGTTCGCTCAGAGCTTGGATCCCGATCGCTAAATATGCAGCTATGCTTTCGTCTTAAGATTCTTATAGTATTCGAAGCAAACCCCCCTAATTTATTCGAATAGTAATCTATTTGTGGTTGTATCCGATTCTTTGTAATCAATATTCGATTTGTGTTTGATCCGGATGCACAATTCAACATTCGGGTGACCCTGAATCGTGCTATTCGCCATGCCAACTTCTTGCGAGGACAGGATATATGTACGGTGCTTAGTTTTTCTCTGTAGTTGTGAAGATCACCGAGTTAGCGATCAGCCTAATTTATTCAGCAGTTCAGCCCATTCGAGTGTCACATCAAATAATTTTTTCTTCTGATGAACCGAAATTTGAGTGACTAATTATCGAATGACAAGACATCATAACGTTCTACAAAAACTTCTGAGATGTTCCCAGGGAATGCTTTACATTGAAGAAAAATGTGTATGAATTTGCTACGAACGTTTGAGTGAATATGGACGAAGTGATCTGTTTGTGACCTTCCCCCTCTGAATTGAAATTAGAAATGTGCAATAACAAGTCTTGAAATAGTGAAGTACGGGCTACTTTGTTATTTTTCGCCATAAAGATGACTCGGACGGCTAACGAGCAAAACCCACCACAAAACGTCTTCCGAATGGTGGAAGCTTATCGTTGTCTATTAAAATTGCTCTATTTTATCCAATACGCCCGGTTTATGTCTCACATGGGCTGTGAGGTGGGAATTTTGGTTGACCCACACACGAGAAACCGTGCAGTTTTATGCAGCGTCATAATTAAGTATCAGGTGCCAATCACGTATAATAGCGACTGTTTGGCTGATATGCTCAAGCGTGACAGTGTCCTTGCTTCAAGCAGACCCTCAGAGCCAGTGGTGGCTGTACTTTTAATAAACGATACATTTCTACATGATCGACATAATTCACCAAAATGTTTTTCCGTTACTGCACGGCAACAGCGCGCTCTATTTCTCAAAAGCATAAACGTTATTTACATTAGGAAATCTACGTGCAGAGTACTTCCAGGACTCTATAGCATACTCTGGTTGATATAAAACGGCGTTTTTCCGAATGAAACATTTAAAGAGCTAGCCCTGTGGCTTATCCGACTGTGCGAATGCCTTGTACATTTCACAGTATGGCAGATTATATCCTCTAATGTTGCAACACTTGTTTTTTTATGTCAGTGACGTAGTTGATTATTCCACTGATTTCCACACGATGCTTAGTTTACGCCAGTTCTGTATCCAATGTCTCATTGACAGCGGATTAAACTTTATTGTAAAAATAACCTTTCGGCGCTCGGTAGTTCGTGCTTCGTGGCCATACTGTACTACAAAAGACAGTGTTCAAGGTGCAGTCATGATCACACAGTCCCCACTATTCCAAAAAAGAAACACTGAATGAATCTACTACGTATCATACGCGTGCGTTGATGTTTGCGGCATCTTATTCCAAAATTCGCTTCCACATGTACACCAATGAAATAATTCCTTCTAATGCAACTTGCGTTCTCAATACCACAGGTGCAAATTCAAACTGGCGCTGCTGTAAAATGGGCTAAACGTTACCACTGCCTTCTATTTTATAGGAAAATACGGCACTCTAAATTTAGGTGAAGCAATATTGAACGCACAACGAGTTAAAAAGGTACTTAAATAACAGAGGCACTGCATACCATTCACCGACAATTACGATACAGCCTGATGCGAATTCTGAGCGCCGCTTCATGTTGTGGCAACGCAAACCGACGGACGATTCGGCTATCCGCATTTGCAGCCATATATCATTCGTGACATATTGCCACGGGTGTTTCCTATTATCACTTTTGCTTTATTCGGTTTTCGCCCACAAAGACTGTCAGCAACGCTCAGCGGGAACCACGCCTCACTGTTCGAGAAGCTTCGCGATCATTGTAGATCGTTTTGTTAAGATTGCGTGCTAGACGCGCACACTCGAGCTTATTCTAGAATGTGCCAACGATAACGCTGGAATATTCGACGGCACATGTTTAAATGCCGACGCGCTTCAGCACTTGTGAGTTGATCGACGGTCGACGCTCTGTCCGCCGCTATCAGTGTATTGCTGTAGTTTGACTTTCAGTTTCTCAGCCACAAGTTCGGCCAAATAAAGAGTTTCATCTCTGACGTGTTCACTGCTGCCTTCGTCGACGTCACGACCACGTGACAATATTGCCACAGAAACTGGTAGCGTTCCAGTGCTACGCAAGAAACTCTGTGCATTGCAGGCGTCGCGAACCAAGCGAAACGCCGACAGTCTCGCTGCGACAAGCGCAGCCAGCCGCTTGTGTTCGTCTTGTAGTAGTTCTTGTTCCTCAGACGCTTAGCGCAACCTACTTCAGGGGATGTGTCAGGAATCGGACGAGGACGATGCTTTGGCTAAGAAATAATTCACTTGCTAAATGCAAGAGCTTGTATTCGTAACTGTACAATCGCGCTCAATATGACTTGCAACACGGAGCGCGTGGCCTCACGAGTTTAATGATCGCTCACGGCTTCAACTTGCGTCATTTCTGTAACTTAATATTATTTTCTAATTTGGGAACATCCCCCAGTGAGAGAACAGCGTGTTTTGGTAGAAATAAGGGCTAGTGGAAGGAATGCGAAATCTTTAATCTCGAGAGGCCACACGCTCTCATGTTGCCAGTCATATTGAGCGCGACTGTACATCATCTTCTTTCTCGTTTGTTTCCGCGCTATACTACAAGCCAGCGACAGTGAACGTGCCAGCCCTGCATTCGCACGAGCTCCGACCGAGGGGCCAGCGCACGTGCTGGAGGAAGTAGGCGAGGTTAGTGGCCAGTGGCTCGTGATATCTACAGATTCCGCGTTCGCTCTCTCGTCTTCGTTCGCGCTATCGGGTGGCCGACGCCAACGGCGACGTCGCCCAACGCCGGAACGGGCGCCTAGAAGCTGCGCTCTAAACCACTTTATCAATTAAAGAGTACATAAAATACACTTACCTACGCTATAAGACGTCTTGTTTCGTTATTATATTGTCTTGGAAAGGAATCAATGTCCATAGATGATATTCGAAAGACGTGCCTGGATTGTTTTTTCGCGGTTTTTGCAAGTAATTGCCTTTGTTCGATTAAGCTCTGTGACGTTCGGTCGTTGACGTTTTATCCCATGGCGTTCCTTAGTGTTTAAATTCAATTTCTCTCCTTCCTACAGTGAGAATCTATACAGAAAGGTGTCGTTCATGCACTGTTTCACATTCACCAGGAAATTTTATTAACTTTTCTGCTTTGTATTCACCGTCGAAAATTCCTACTTGTACGTTATCGCGAAGCAACATTTTGTTTTCGTGTGCTTCCTCAAATTTTGGTCCTACCAATTTGCGCTTTACATGCTGGAACATCGCCAAGCATAACGGCGCAAGCGATTGAGATGCTCACCAAGAAACTCAATCCTACAAGGATGTTGTCTTAGTTGAATGCAAATAAATGTTAATTTCTGCCTCTCTGACTATACATTGCACGACATCTGCATGCATGTATTGAGTAGCTTTACAAACGCGTAAAGCAATTGATTACTTAGTTAGGTTGGGCCGGTCGCGTAAGGTATGCGCAAAACCAGATAATTCTAGAGACGCTTTCTCGAACGCTATTGTGACTCGACAATTGACGTCGTGTGTTTGTGCCCTATTACAGGAAAAAAAAACGTCTGCGCATTGCCTGAAGGATAAATTGGTAGAAACAAAATGGAGCGGAGTTAACTGAGATTTTTGTTCAATATGACATATATGTATATTTATTAATTTTCTGCGTCAATGTATACATAATAATCAACTTACAAAGATCTAAACTGCCGCTAAAACGGAAGTGAAGCTCAAATATTCAGATCAGCTTCTTTTAAGGCCAGCTCATCTTGCCTTTTCTGCTTTTTATCAAAATTATCGCACGGTTCCTTCTCTAGCCAAGCATCGTACATCTGCGTGCACCAAGCATCTATATGGAGGAAGCATTTGTCCTCTTGCTTTGCTTCCTCACCTGCTGTTGACCATAGTATGCAATTCAGTTTACCTGAAATAAAAGGTAAATTAATGAGTGCCTATAGCAGGGTGAAAACGAATTATTTTGAGTGCGGGCAATATTCATACGTATGAACGATGGCTCTTACATAACAGTGTTTCTTTAGTAATTCTGCTTCATGATGAATACATTTGACAATATTGTAGCGTTGTTGACAACCGCGGACTAACAGAACAAATATATTTATTAAAGGGGCCCTGCAACACTTTTCGAGCAGGGTCAAAAAGCGCTGCCAATCGGTAGTCAAGGCTCCCGAGAACACGCGAGCCAAATATTATAGCGAAGCGCACGGCCTGTAATTCACAATAAATTCTCAAAATCAGCTGAAAATCGCTCCCTCTTCTCTCGACAAATGATGTATTAGTCCGCAATATACGACGCGATTGTCGGCAGTTCCACCAGTGGCTGATGTTATAATCACGATAACACCCTCACTATCACCTTCGTTGCTAATTTTGAGTTCAATAAGTGGATAATATGTATGTTATATTGTGTTATGCCGTTAAAACACCGAACAAACATTACTATTAGCACTTCCGGTCTCAACGACAGCTCGTCTGCTCGTAGTTGTGTGGTTGCGTTTTATTCACCATGCGCAGCGTCAAAATTGTGAATATTTCTGTGCTTTTCGCCATCGCCGGTTGCTGTTGAGAGTGGCAGCCGTTCGAGTGTTGCCTCGTCAGCTGGAAACTGCATCGTCGGCACGTTCTCACGACCGACCGAGGCAGTGGTGAAGCATATCTCCGATAACAATGCTGGCGCCGGTTAGTTTAGGATACGTGTGTTCGCTGTATGGCGAGAGTCCCGTTCGCTGTCTGTTCAGTATGTCATCGAGCCGTACCTCCGCGTATCCTCCCCGTAGTCTCACGTTCCCGAGAAACCGCGACACAGCAACCAAGCAGACTCGCATTCACGGTAGCTGCTGACAACCGGGGGATGGGTCCACACCCGCCGATGCCTCACGATCTTTCTTCTAGTCTTTAGTTCTTTGTTGTCAGCCCGCACTCTCTGTGCGCCCGCATTCGAAGAGCAAACAGCGTCGAAGTACCCACCCACCGGCTTAAATGCTGTCAAATCAGTACCGCCACTCGGAGAAGGGTTCACGCAGCTTTGCCGTGTTGAATACGATTCAAGCGCGAGCAGTGCGACGAGGCGGTGTATAGGAGTGTGGGTCGAAACCCATCTCAGCTGTCATTCGTTCCAAACGCGCACGCAGGTTTGCGTCCATGGTTGGCAGAGCGATGAAAACACTACGGCAGTTCGAGGTGCACACCCAACATTACCAAACCAACTCGCAGTTTTCAAGCACGCGCCATACACGGTGCAATGGGCTCCGCTCGACGAGGACCACGCGAGCCGACCGGAAGTGGCGCCACAGACCACGTGGTTGCGCCCAGACGCCAGAGAGAAAAAAAATGAAGAAAAAAAAATCACAGCATATCCACGGAGTGAGTGAATGATGATGAGTGGGCGAAGCTGCGGAGGTTCATCGGTAAACCGTGAATCTTCCGTGAATTCTGCCCAGTACATCATCACCGACGTGAGATCGGGCGCGTTTATACTAAAGGTTCGATGAGAGTTATGACGACTTGCAGCTCACTTTAATTTTACATGTACGCTGTGAATTTTCATTGTTAGAAAACCAGTGCTTTAGAAAAACATATGGCGTCTTTCGTTAAGCAGCAGGCGTCTTTTCGTTTTGCTTTAGAAACATCTGGCGTCTTTCCGTTTTGTTTTTGAAAACATCTGGCGTCTTTCGTTGGTTTATTTCATCAATCAACGGCATTTTGAACAAAATATTTATTGTTTATTCACGCACAGGAGAAATCTCACCAGGCACTACCTTGGAGGTAAACAATGGCTGCTAATGGGAATGAGAGACAGAAGAAGTCGGCTTTTAGCTAACACTTACACTTCTACTTCTACTAACGTTTCCTACTGGAACATGCCAATGGCTGCTAATGGGGAATGAGAGACAGAAGAATTCGGCTTTTAGTTAACGCGCACGCTGCGAATTTTTTATTGTTCAACAACGCACAGGAAAAATCTCCCACCGGCACCACCTTGGAGGTCAAGATCTGGTACTAGCGATAAGACTGGTTACGCACTACGACGGGCACGAAGGGGTGCCGCTTTAAGGAGCTTCGCCCCTAAAAATTCCGCCGGAGCTGACGTAACTCTTGGGAACCTCCTCGCACCTCCGTTCTCCCTCCCTCCACGCCCCGCGCAGCTTCCCGCGCGCTGGCGGCGTTGAGCAGAGGGAGAAAGCTGCGAAACGTGATTTCTATAATTTGGTAAAACCACTTAGGACTTGACGGATTGGCAAACTTGCGGCATATGACTCGTGATGGGTCATACGTCAATAATGAGTCTATTACAATATAACTCTGAGAGGTGGTGAAGGCCCCTTTAAGGGTGAGCCTTTAAAACGCGAGGGGCGCGTTTTAAAGGTCATCGCCCCGCACGTAGCGTTGCGCGTGCGCGCCTCGGTGTACATCGGCCTACGGGGCGTGGTCGCCTGCGTGTGCCTCATGGAGGGAGCAGGGGGGTTGTATGTCTTGTGCTTTCACCGCGATGTCCGCGCTGCAGATGCAGAGCGTACAAAGGTCACTTCGCTCGCTGCAGCGGCCGCGTTTGCGAAACGAGGACGCTGTTCAAACTCAAGTAAGTAACAACTGTGACACTTGATAGTTCGCGCTCGCCCTGTGTGTGTTCTTTTCGCGCGTCCTTTGCGCTTGAACGATGCGCTGGCAATTTCGAGCTGCTTTCGGTTCTTCGCGTTACATTACAATTTGTTGCTATCGCATTCATTGCTTCGCCGTTGCGGCGAAACTGACTTTTAACACGGCTTAAGCCAGGAGATTACGAAAAAGAAATTACTGTTTGGACGCAAGGGTGAAGCAATGAATGCGATAGCAACAAACTGTAATTTTGTAGAAATGTTAGCAGCTTACTCTTTTAGTTACGATCTCGTGTTGCTCTACGAAACTCTAGTTTGAGGGAATATGGCCACTCCAGAAGGAGAAGCGGTTTTTGTGTGTCGTGTAAACGCAAAGAAAGTGGGCTGTTTCCTGATGTCCGACGAGATAGCGCGCGCCAACGCTAGCGAAGGCACCCTGAGGATGAAAGTTCGCATTTGCTGCACAAGGGACGCAGCCCCCTTCTTCTCCAGCGACTGCCTTCGGGCTCCTTCGCCTGGCAAAAGACGGGCGGGGCCTTTCTCTGCTTGTGGCGTAATCGACGGCAGGACGGACATGGCCGGCTCATTTCATCTTTGCTTCAGCCGCGCTTCTACTCGCGGCTTGAAGATACGATGCACGTGGCGATGTTATCGATGCGAGCTTTACACGGAAAATGACAGCGACGCGAGGCACGTTACCACTCCTGCCTCAACGCATGTCGATCAAGCCCCCGCCACTAAGTATTAAAAAGCAAGAAGAATGGGGCAGCTGTGATCAAATTTTCTCCTTGAAAAATGTTAGCGTGACATCAAGAAGCTTTGTTGAGCATTTTGTTTGCGAGATCTTTCATATGTATTCCATACGCTCGTTTTATTCCTGCTAGGCTCTATAGCATTGTTGAATGGGTGGTGATAGTTAGGTATTAGAGGTATGTGAATGCTGAATTTTAGAACCAAATCGAATACGAATGAAATAACAGTGGCACCGAATTGAATAAGAATTCTTTTAAATGCGAAGCATTTCTTAACGAACCTCTGGAACTTTGAGCGTTTCTATCTATCTATCTATCTATCTATCTATCTATCTATCTATCTATCTATCTATCTATCTATCTATCTATCTATCTATCTATCTATCTATCTATCTATCTATCTATCTATCTATCTATCTATCTATCTATCTATCTATCTATCTATCTATCTATCTATCTATCTAGCCGCCTACGTCTGGGTGCTCTCATGATGGCCTCCTTAACTTGGTGTAGACCAAAATTTGCATGGGAGGGTAAAAGGATTTGACTAATATGATTGCCTGGTCATGACATGAATAACGTTAAATTCTTGTCGCGTACGTCGTCAAACCTTTTCCACTAGACACGTGTGGCACATACCCGTTTACCACGGGCCGCGGTGTACGGGTATGCGCCACATGTGATTGACAGTTTATATCTACCCAGGAACGGTGAGAACAGACTACACTCTAAGACAAAATCGAGTATTTGGGGAGTATTTCTGCCACACAACAATAATCGTCATCTGGCTTGCTCGCGTTTCATTTCTTGAAAACCCAGCTCTCGTCACTTTCCTGTCAAGAATGCTATGTCACGCTGATAACGCGCGCGCCGTTCGTGACCGGGAAGTGCCACGACCGCGGTGATAATGCGAGGAAAGCACGCGAGGTGGATGGCGATTGTTGTTGTGTGGCAGAAACACTCCCAAAATACTCGATTTTGGCTTACAGTGTAGAGCGTTAAGGAAAACCAACATGGGCAGCATTGACTCAACGAATGGAAAGAATGAAAATTAGGATCCCAGCAGGAATCGAACCCAAGTATTCTGCGTGGCAATCAGGTATTCTACCACTGAGCCACACTTTAAGAAAAAAAAGAGTATGCGTGACTATTTTCGGAGAGTTCTGACTTGCCACGTATAGGACTCTCTTTAAATAGTCACGGTGACTCTCTTGGTAGATCAGGGTCGGCTCGCTCTAGGAGAGTCCCCTGACCCTCTAGGAAGAGTGCAAAGACTCTCATCCGAAGGATCACGTTACCACTTATAGGGAATCAGACGACTCTTGCCGGTAACGCTCCTAAGGGGGTCAAGGGACCCACACCGAAGCATCAAGCGACTCCACAAGTGTTTTAAGCTACTCATTTAATCCTTGCTCTACTTTTGCGCGACTACTGTTGAAAATAGTGGAGTATTCATTTTAAGCAAGTCCAATAATACTTGCCGTTCTGCCCAGCGACTGTAAAAAAAGAATAGTTCAGTTTTAGCATTATTTTAATAAAACTCGTCAAAACAATTAATACATATTTTCCAGCAAAGTTATATAGAAAGCGCGAAAAGATGGTCTGCGATTTCCAAATAAGAAGTTTGGGTATTCCTCATTTACATGCTTCTATGAGTATAGCCAACTAAATGTGTGACTGTGATGTGCACAGTGTCATATGGTGCTAAATAAAGAGCAGAAATCGCCATCATGCTTCCATATTTATTCCTTGTGATTAAGAATAAATCAAAAAGTGGTGACGGCTTGAGGCATCAGACTTGTGGATTGCTAGGTTGTCGCTCCTGTCCAGCGTGAGCACCATGACAAACGGTATCTGAAAAGCAGAACGTGATATTATGATGAGAAAATGAAATTGCAGTAAAGGTTTGCAAAACCTACACAATAAGTGGTTCACACACACATAATAAAGGCTAACAACAAAACAACAAAGCACATCCTCCGGCAGCCAGGGGCATGCTGTGAGCGGATATTGACCGTATGTTTTACAAACGTAACCCATCCTTAAATACTCAGATAAACAGATGCGAGTACTATGGCCCAAACGACACCCAGCGCGTGCGTAAGCCGTCTACGTCGAGATCAGACATGTCATATGCTAGAATTAGCGCACATAACTCCCACAATCACGTACACTCACTCGATTCTGTTATAGCGCCCAACGTCATCGCAGTGTATGCAAACCACGAAAACAGCAAACAGAAACGAGGGAAAAGAGTGCACGCCGGCGGCCGCAGCAACGCGCGCCGTCGAAAGTCTAGAGCTTTTTCACTTTACCGGCGAGGCGTGTCCAACTTGAATGACTACCGCGTACGTTCTGGAAGCCACCGTACTATATCTGCACCTCGAACTACCGTCTTTAAGCCAACAAAAACCATTACATATAGTGCGTCTGAGCGTTCTGTACACAGGCTTTTTTTTCACGTTCCCACGCGTGGAAGCACGCTGCACACTCAAGGTCGATGGAAATGTTATTATGACGTAGACTAAAGTGCACCTCAAAACGACATCTTGCACCTTCAGTAGTGCAGACACGACGTGCGATCAGCAAGAAATGACCCTCGATTATTGTTTGCATCGCTCACTTTATGGGAGCTTCTACAGCAACGCGCATAACGGTGGCAACTCGTTAACTGACAGCTTTAGTTGGGCATCCGCAATAGCCCCGCGGATACAGGCGACTGTTGGAAATGGCTATCAGGTTCCGCAGAGCTGCTGCAGACGCCCAGCTAAAGCTGTATAATTAGTACCTACGAAAGCAGTACACTCACCGTTAACTGGTGCCCGTTGTCGGTGTCCGCAGCTCCATGAATATTCCGCCTTCCAAGCGTCACTTCGTGCACGGAGCCGGCGTCAACACCGTCAACACCACCGAAGATGCGCAACCAACGCAACCACGCAACGCATTCCAATAGACCAGGAGACTGAGAGACTGAGAACTGAGACCGCTGAGACGACTGAGAGAGGAGAGCGGCGCGCCACCCCGGCGCCAACCCCGTCTGCGTTGCCGAGCAAGGCGCCACAACGGCGCCAAAGGGCGAGCGTGCGATATGTATGGCGTATACGGCGGCTATCGAAACGCGCTTCAGGAGGGTGCAGTGACTCCTTCCCAAATGCGAACTCTTTTTCTCTGCCTGTGTCTTCCAAAAGGGGTAAGATGGACACCCGAAGAGAGTCACGGTTCCATGACCCTCTTTTGACTCTCTTTTTTCTTAGAGTGCACGCCAGGTCTATAAACTGGTTTGGAAAAACAGCCTACGCAGGCGTAATAGCGGTGCAACGTCAATTGTGGTTGTGGTGCTGGCTATCTAATTTTACAGGAAACAATAAACACTACATGATACTCCTACGATGTGTACTCCTACGATACAGGCGTCATATCAGATTAACGTATGTAGTTACAGTGTTGGCTTCGCTTTTATTGCAGTCTAATAAACATTACGTTTGTATTCCTATGACTCAGCAAGCTATATTGTAGCATTGCTCGACCCCGGAGGAATACATTAATGAAAGTCACATATGATATCCACATCCACGCACCGTAAAGTGCACTTCGTCCACCAGAACGACGCAGTGCCCTCTTCATCTCTTACGAGGCTGGGCAATGGCCTCATGCTGACCGAGGATGACGCCAGATTGATTGACAGCCGCTTTGTAGACTAGGATACGTAGGCCACATACGCCCAGGTAGTCTACGAATACGACAAACACCATCCACTGATGTTGGTCTACGTAGCACTATCCAGGCCTACCAGCCTCGACGGCCTATACCTCACCAACGCGAAGGGTGGCTTCAGGTTCCGACATGTCGCCGGCTCTGTCGACAGACAATTTGTCGACGAAATGACCGAGGCATCCACGAATTCCAACAGCTCTACTATACGACATACTTCACTACACATGGACCCGTCGTCACCACGATCCGGACCGGATACTATACAAGTCATGACCAGCTGCTTGTGCTCACTGATCGCGGTGATGATGCCCTTGTTCAAGAACTGTCGAGAACTTCTTGCACACATGCACACAGGTTCGTGAAATGCGCGTGCGTTCTCAGGACACGTATAAGCACTACATATCAGCTTACCGCTTCTCGTATTGGTAATACCCACGTTGTCATCGGCAGCGTTACCCAACCGTAAACAACTGGTTATATAGCACATATGCGGCTCTTCAACATATATATGTGTGTGTATAAAATTTATACAAATCTTTAGCGTCATTTTGTATCGTGTCGCTCAGTAAAATAAGTTACGCCACAGTCACCTACCCACCGCATGCTTCACATAACATCGACTCCCACGGTACGGGGGATCTGCCGAATTTTTTGAATAGCAATCAAATAATTTTCGGATAATAGGGCAGCCTTGTTCAACGCAACCGTAAAACATAGAAGTAACCATTGTCAAAAGAGCCCTATAATTATGCAACGCTTCATTTTAAACAAATGTCTTCTACCTTTACCAATGGAACATTACGGTTACCTTTAACCGTCTTGAATGTCACAATTGGGAGAACTGATGTAAGGTCGCTCGCAGCGGAAAGTAGAGCATTCCAGATATTTCACAAAAGGTTGAAATATAGCATTACCTACTGTTTCCCAGTTTTTACTTTGTTAGCAGCCTCTAATCAAAACGGATACGTTAAAATTAAACCTTTTCAATAGTAGACATCATAGTGCATATCATGACAATGGTAGTTGTAGATTGGTGACACGACAATGGAATATAAAGCCGAAACGCCTTGATTTTGATATCATTAGCGTAGATGTTGCAAAATGGAAATCTTGAGCTGTATGTGTATTGACAATTCAATGATTAAAACAAGAAATATTACCCCTCGGTGTTACAATGTTTCGTTCCGCTGGGGTTTCCCAGCAAGCGCAGAATATTTGAAAATTATTTGGTACTTTTAGTATGCACTGTTCCATGCTAGAAACGAATCGAATGTAACGCTATTAAATGCTAAGCATTTCTTAGCGAACCAAAGTCAATTTGAGCGTTTGTATCTAGGTAACTATCTACCTATCTAGACGACTACATCTGGTTGCTCTCGTGATTGCCTCCTTCACTTGATGTAGACCAAAACTGGCTTGGGTTTGACGTTGACGAAGGTTTGGCGAATATGACTGTCTGGTCATGGCCTGAATAACGTTAAAAACCTGTCGCGTACCTCGCCAAACCCTTTCATCCAGACACCCGATGTACATGTCCGTATACCACGGGTCATGGTATGCGGGTGTGCGGTACAGGTGATTGAGAGTTTATATCTGCCCAGTAATGGCGACAACAGACATTGGTAATTTAAATGCCTGAGCGCTCAGTAAACCCGACATCGGCACCATTCACCCAACTAATGCAAACAATAAAAATCTGGATCCCAGCAGGAACCGAACCCAAGCATTCTGCGTGACAGTCAGTTATTCTACCACAGAGCATTGCCAAGACTTTGAACTGCTTTGTATAAAGCCCCTATGCATGCAAATTTCGGTAGACGTGAATTGTCGTTGCAGTGCTGGCTATCTAATTGCATAACAAAGCAAGGACCATTACATAAGTACTTCTATGATACAGGCTTCATGCCGCGTTGACGCTAATTGTGGTTCAAGTGTTGGCTCCGCTTTTATAGCAGTCTAAAAAACATTAGATTTGAGTCCCTATGATTCAGCAAGGTATATTCAAGCGTTCCTCGACCCCGGAGGAATACGCTAACGGAGGGTAGGTAGAATACTCACATCATCACATCGTAAAGTGATAATACTGATGTATGTGCTCTACCATAATCGCGCATGTTAAGTGTTAAGTTGACGGAAGCGAAGTTCATAGGCAGCGCAAGGGAAAAAACGGAGAGAGAAGTAATAGAGGCATATTTAATCAGGCAAAGGGGTGACGCATGCGTCAGCATGGCTTCACTATCACTTCAAGCTAAAAAGATTAGTTTTGTCAGCAACACGTTACCGTTTCGTGGTTGTTACGAAAAAATGTGATGCGCGCGCACTCATCAGGTGGTTTGGCTTGTGATACAAAATTGTCTTTCCACTGTGGAATAAAATTAGTTCAAAGTTCGACGCCCATCTTGTTCTTTGCGCCAAAAGTATCCTCAGTTATGCACAACGCTACTTCACTTAAAAAACTCGTCGATCCACCTCGCAAAGCTTGGCTCAAAGCCAAAAATGCAGCCCAGACGACTACTTGCTGAGCGTTTCGCGTGAAACCCATTCTCAGAAGGCCTGGGATCTGACGAATTTTTCGATTACTTATTCAAATTTTTTTAATTATATATAAAAAAGTGTTCACGAGAACCTATAGGACATTATTTTAACTGTAAAATGAACAAAGTAAGCCAGGTTGTTGACAGAGGGAATGCGTGTGAATTTACAATAATTATCCGTGTGATTGCTTAGAGACAATTTGACAAATAGTTTTTCCTTTATTTTTGATTTTCTATTCCTGTCTTTCTGAAACTCATTTTTAATCGCCGACATAAATGGAGGAAACGCTTAGTAAAACGCTTAGGATTGTACTATTTGGCAACACAGGAGTGCAATCAACTGGCGAAAACAATAGCTCAAGAAGTAAATGCAGATAAATTTTCAGAAGCATTAATACAATTCTCATTGCCTAGCACAGACCATTATAATATCCACAACATTCTCAGAGATTCTGACAAATTTCAACTTTATTACGGTGTATTCTACGCCATCAAAGATATCATCTCACGCTTCAGTACATATATGTCCGAATCACTGTATTGCTTTCTGAAAATACTTTTTGTCGATTTTCTTTGGCTTGCTTTTGCCACATTTGTGAGTGAATTGTATATGTCTTTGCTGCGAGTGCTTCCTGTAAATACTTTTCCTATTTTTTTGCATATTCACGGCTTCGTGAATGATTACACGTACGCTTCCTTATGCAAGAGTGATTACACTAGTGTTATTAGCACCACTGAATTGCAGAATTCCTGGTACTAACTTATTTCCTCTGCCCCCCCAGTGGGCCTTTAGGGTAAATAAAATAATAAAGAAAATTGGGGAGAGGTGAAGCATGCAAGGAAGAGTATTTCAGCTCCACTATTGTGAAACCTGTGTAGGGGCGAAGCATGCAGTGTGAGCCGGTGTTTCCCACAGCAAAATCACTGCTCATGGGCAATGAGAGACAGAAGAATGATCAGACACAGAGACCCGCAGTCCCCTTTATACTTAA